>NC_040023.1:5677199-5799839 GCF_000972845.2 Larimichthys crocea | reverse complement strand
CCTGTCTGTGTTATTCAACAAGGACACAAGAGACGCGTTTGAGTCTGCAATCAAAAAGGCTCCACATCAGGCAGGCTGGGTAAATTTCTGGTCCAACTTGATCCCAGCTTGCTGAATGTCACACGGACGGGTACAACTGTATAAATCACTGTCACTGATACAGATACATCGGCAATTAATTAAATGTTAGTATTTATTTGTTTTAGTAATTAGGACAAATGCTATAATTTGCGTTCTTTAGTTTAGTTCTAAATGATAGGTTGTGTCATTGAGACATAACATACATTCTCAAGCGGTAACCTCTGTGGCGGTGGAAGTGAAGCAATGCAGAAATGCTAAAAACTGTTGCAGTTCCTTAATGTGCCCTTGAAGGCTGGCTACAGAAAAAGTCTCCATAAGTACACCATGTTAAAATGTCCTTCACATCAGAAATAGAACATGTTTACAGTTACAGCCTGGTACAAAAAACTGTTTTTGGGTCTCTATAGCTAATTTTCCCTGATCATGACAACTGTAACTGAGGGTGAATTTTAGTTAACTCACGCCGGAAATTATTGCATAATGAACAGAGCGTGGTTGCTTTGATTGACAGGTGAAGTGACGTTACAGAGGCTTGTTTGAACACGGAGGCTTAATTCAAGTAACCCCGGTTATAAAAATTAGATTTATACTGGGGGTTCAGGTGTGTTTTAATTCATATAGTGGTGTGGGCAAAGGTTCTCGTGCACTTCCCTTAGTCGGCTTGTGAGTTAACTAAGACTGACTGGCAGGGAGAAGATAATTATGAATCAACGTACAGGTCAGGAGAGAACAGGCTAGGGGATAACCATTTGGATATGATGCATAAGGGCTCATTACTGAGCAGAAAACCAAAAAAGAACGTTATATATTATCTGTATCAGGGGGGAGGTGTCCCGAGGCAGCCCATTTTTTTAAAACATGTATAAGAACCAACTGTTAGAGCTCCTCAGGGAAGCCTTTTCTCTGTGACCCCTTTTTTGTGTGTTTGCACTGTTAAACGCTCGTGTACAAAATAATTACATGCAACTTAAACGTTGATAACTTTTAATCCAGTCCTTTCTAAGGTTTTTTCTTTAAAAATTCCCCATAACACCCCAATGATCCACGTCTTTGTTGATTTTTAGATTAGCCGAAGCGAAGAGGCAGAAGAGGGCGGACGGGTGGCGGCCAGAGCCACCACAACCACAAACAACTTGTTAGAAAGGATCAATTCAGGGTCGGTTTTTGTTAATAAGTGCATTTGTTGACAATAAGCCAGCTTTAACCCGTCAACTAAAGCTAATTTTAACTAAGACGTAATCTTATATATATATATATATAGATATATATATATATATATATATATATATAGATATATATATATAGATATATAAATATTATCTGTTTACGTTATCTAAACTTAAAGATCTGTTTTTTTGGTGCTTCGAGGGTTTAACATGTTAATCTATCCAACGTCAGTTTCCTTTCACATCCGGAACATCCTTACATATTTCATACTGTAGACATCTTTCTTCTTATTCGTTTTTTGATGTACAACAACCTACATAAGAACAGGAACAGGAAGTAAAAAAAATCAATCTGTAATCGACGTGGTTTAGTAATCGGGTTGAGGTTGAAAGAAATGAGTAACACCGTACTTGATCAGTGTGGTAAATTCCGCCTCATAATATTTCCCATTGTAAGGGTACTCGTGTCAACACTTCGCTTTTATCAATATTTGACTGTAAATAGATATTACTAGCAGGTGTTAGTATTATTACATATGAGTGGAATCAACCAGTGGTTGACAGGGAGAGCCATAGTGACGCATACAGCCGGCTTGCTTATTCAAACAGCAGATAACAGGATACGCTGCACGTTTGATTGAATGCTGTGAAATAGTGCCGAACTCAACCAGGTTAAACTGGACAATTACAGCCTTCAGAATAATACGAAAATTGAGCTTTTAATTGTAGTTTTTTAAATGTATTATTCATCATTTCTTTTACTGAAACAGATGTGCTGTTTTTGTGTTGATGGCTGGGGCAAACAAGAAGTTAAAAAAAATTCTACCCAAATTCGCAGTTGCCATTGCTGCACGACAAATGATAAGTGCGTTGTCCATAAATAATAAAGCAGTAAGATTCGACCTTTTGACCACACAGATTATTCCCTGTTCTTACAGTTTGGCCTTGTATTAGTGAGCACTTCACTCTTGTGTTCAGTTGGTCATTATGGTTGTTACCAGTTTAACGGCTTCATTTGAAAGGACAAGTTCATTTAACCATTGAGACGTATTATGGGAGTCATGTTTGATCAATCTAATCTATCTAGGTGTACACGGCACACTTTGCTGTATACTTTGACTTGTTGGTGCACATGCCTGCTTGTGAGGTCAGGTAAAATGAGGTGAACATTTTATGGGTTATGGGCTTTTAAAAGATACGCACATCTATCAAAACATACTGGGGTATATAGGTGAACATTCACTATTCACCTCAGGGAACAGCCAATCAGAGCCTCTCTTTACCTTTTTTTAATTTGTTTCATAACTCTATAGCCTATCTCATATGCGATAAAATTATTATAAACAGTTAAAGAGCATAATCGGAGATTGAGTGCCAGTAATAAAAGTAGGACTGAAATTCAAATTTGAAGGTAGATATTACTATACACACTCCTTTATTAGATTTATAAAGCTGTGTAAGATACACATGTCCGCTGTCCTTACGAAGTAATGTGGGAAACTTTATTAACTTATAAGTTTCCATTTCCCACCCCCAGTGGAGCCACAGAATGAATTAGGACACACCCGGATCACAAGTTACAATATGACAGCCTATAAAGCTATATATAAGAGCTCTAAATAGAGCTACCTTCATTTTCCAAAATATAGAGCGCACCTGAAATATGAGCCGAACCCACTAAGTTATAAAAATAAATAAATAAATAAAAAATTACATATTATAAGCTTCTATAACTTCCCTGTCTCTTTTTGCACTTCCTGTTTAAGCACCCGGTGGCGGTAAAAAAAGCGTGGGAAAAAGTGTGCCTTATGTCCGGAAAAATACTTGGGTATCTTTTTATATCTGACTGAACCTTGTCAACTGTTATTGGAGCACAGTGCAACGTAGAAAGTCAGTCCTCAGCCATGAAACCATCAGAGATGTAAATATTTTATTTATTTATGACGCTCCATCCAAACAGTCCACGATTGCACAGCAATACCTTGCGTGATTCTTTGATATGGTCAGTTTCTGCTGATGATACAGCCTATGGGTTGCTATAGAAAACCATGTGTTTGCATTGTTTGTTTGTTATAAGTTGCTTTACATTTTTACAAATTATGTATGCATGTATGATGTTTTTGTACATTCCACGTTTTACATTTTTGCACCGCCAGGTCCGATTCAGCAGAAATTCTGCACAAAAAGTAAGCGTGGAGCCGTAGTTCCAAATACAAATGGTCTCCTAATGGGGAACGGAGAAAGAATTTTGTTGATGTTACTTGCTACTTTTTGATTAGAGTTGTAGTGTCTTCATTCATTTTGCTGTCATAGAGGACCTGAGGGGTCAGTGTAGTGTCCAGTGTCTTACTTTGTTATGTTTAACTGTGTTAAATTAATTCACTGGTCATGGTGACAACATATTCTACGTCCTGAGCTAAATTAGTGTTTCCCCCGACAGAGTAAACGGGTCCGAATGAGAACATGGAAGGGCGGCAGTGAGACCAACCAGTCACCTCTCACATTACTCTGCTCTCTATTGTCTCGCTTTACATTAGTCTGGGGGCCGACAATGAACCCCCTGACATGCTCTGTAAAAATTCCTCCCAAAAATGAAAGTGGAGAACTGGAATGCCCACAGCGTGGGATTGCTTCTTTACTCCTAAAGGTTTCATTTGTAGTTAGTAGGAAACATTAGCTGGATTGAGAGTGCCTTGGGCAGGATGCCGGGTGCTACATCTTTGTGTGGAGCTTCGGTCATCTTGTGCCTTCTGTTTGCAAATGAGAGGAGGGGAACTTTTTTTTTTCGCCATGTCACATTTAACCCAGTAAGAATTCAGTGCGGTGGCGAGGGCTCGAAAGCCTCGTGACCTCGTGCCTTAGAAATGGATCCATTGAGTCCGATGTTGTCGTATTTAAAAGTATTCGGACTGTCAAATACCTGGGGCATGATACTAATAAACACAGACAATAGGCCTAAAATAACTGTTTGTCTACTAAGGTTTGAAAGGATGTGCGGTTAACGTCAGACTTCTTTAATGGAGGTTTAAATGTTCAAATAACCTTTTCCAATGAGACATTTTGTAAAGCTGCCACTAATCCATATTTTTATAATCAAAATGAATCAAACGACAAGTGTTAATGTCGCATCTCATGATGACTCAATAGAGATTTCAAAAAGCTTTCATGAGCGTTTTTAGCATCTTTTAGCTCTTTGTTTTGGCTTTCCAGCCCAACCTGTACTGTAAAAGGTGAAACATTTAGCAGATACACTCGATTGTGGGTGCTCTGGCTCCACCATGGTCACTGTCCTGCCTACTTCTGCAATCCTGGCTATCTAAGCCTCCAAAATGACGTCTTGACTGAGGTGGTCCCTAATGAGCATGGGTGCTCAAACAAGCATCTGCTATGCCGCCCTCTGTGTCAATCAATCAAATTTCAGCGCCTCAGTACAGTTTGTCATGACAGGGTGGGGAATTAAGTACTAGAGGACTAGGTGAACATGTTTTATTTTCTCGCTGGTGAAGTTGGACATTTTAACATGGGGACTTATGGAGATTTGCTTGTTCTGAGCCAGCTTCACAGTGGCTGTTCGAGGAACTGCAGGTTTTGGCACTTCCACACTGGCTTCACTTTCACACAGCCATAAAGGTTGCAGCTTGGGGGGAAACCCCAGTAATGAGGCCGTTAATCCATGTCTTATTTCAGTGAAATAACGAGAGAAATGACAAACTTTGTGTGGTGTTTGGTTTCCTCGCCTCGGTGAGATTCCCACCCACTTACGTCTTGACATTCGTCAGCTGGCAGACTACAGCAAATTTGGAGCCTTGTGACAAAACAAAACGTGGTGAAAGAAGGCCAAAATAGAGGGGGTTTTGTTCCACCACAACCATGTGGGCGGCATTTAGGGAGCTTCTATGTTAGGAAATTCAATGTGCAGACTGTAAAATGACCCGTTAAACGGTCATAAACTATGATACTTCAATACTTTAACATTTACATACCTGGTTACAAACAAACCTTTTCATATTGCGATAATTCACAATGGTTACACTGTAAGCTTTTAAATTGCTATGTTTACACTGTTTTTTATACGTGTATATTTTTTAGATTTGATAGATTACACTGGTTACATATGTTTATATTAATGCGGGTATTGCAACTAGCTACACAGTTAATATCTTTAATTTATTTATTTTTTGATTATTATTATTTTTTTTTTATTTGTATACTATATATAATATATATATATTTATATATCTATATATATATATATATATATATATATATATCATAATATTATATATATAAAATACTTTACATTCCATATTATGTAGTTCATATCTTATATTTGTATGTTTAATTGCTTGTAGTGACAATAAAGTTGACTTGACTTGGGAACTATTCTTTATTTTTCAGGTGCTTCATACACTTTTGAAATATGTTATTATGTCATTAATATACATTTCTGATATTTCTGTAAATATATGTCTCTAAATCTTACACCACTGGCCCTTTAAAATTATTTCTAAATTTAAGTTTTATGTTCTAAAACTCTGCCATACAGCTGTGATTAAACTCCAGCGAAACCCTGGAGGACGCGTCTATGTAGCACACAGAGGTTGATTTGCTGCAATTATGTCATACTCCGCTGCAAAAAAACGTATAAAGCAAATGAGAGGAAACGTTTATGCGTGAGCCAAATGTTTCGTCAGCCAGAGTGGAGTGAGTTAACTTTGCCCTCATTTCATTTAAAGACAAAAAAAACAAATCTGCATCCAAACCAAACTATGTTAAGTAACATAATTATACAGTGTGTTGCAATACAGACTTTTTAGTTGTTTTTTTTGTTTTGTTTTTGTCATTTTGTACACTTGCCAAACTGTCTTTTGTTCACTTGACTGGTTGAAAGTGAGGTCAGGGGTTACATTGACACCAGCAGTGCAGAGGAGAGAGCTGCAGGCGGAGAGGGGAGGGGGGAAGGAGGAGGAGCCGATGAAGTGGGTCACATGGTTGCACAGTGTGTGTGTGTTGGTGTGTGTGGTGTGTGTGTGTGTGTGTGGTGTGTGTGGTGTGTGTGTGTACTCGAAACAGTCGCTGCAAAAAAAAAAAAAAAAAAAGAGCGCAGCCAGTCCCACCAAAACCTGGAGTTGCGCCTTCATCACACAGCTTTTTTTTCCTCTTTCTTACAGTACTATCTCTGAATGGAGTACGGCTGTATGTGTAGGTGTAGCGCAGTTTGACTTAAAAAACAAAAAAAACAAAACAAGACGACTCGTTTCGTTCTTCTGGTTGGCAGATTTATTTTTTAAAACCACCTTTTCGAGGACGAGGAGAAAAAAAAAATTCGGCGAACCGTTTTTTGCTTGTAAACTTAAATTTGACATAGGTTGTATATACATCGTGTCCACTCGTTTCGCCCAACCGTCAAACGGCCGTTATTAACGGTCTTTTAACCGTTAAAGCTAGCTTTTTTTTTTTTGCTTTTTTTTTTTTTCCTTCTTTCTGGACCAGCGACTTTCAGTGCTGAACACTAAAAACAGAAAAAAACGGATTCGCACTGAGGTAAGCAGAGGGAGGAAACTTCCCCCCTAAAAAAAAAACAAAAAACTAAAAAACTAAAAAAAACCTCAAACGACATGGGAGTCAAACCAAAGCTGGTGGAGTTAACTCTTATTTATTTAAATGACAGTTTAAAAGCTGCAGATATATCAAATTAATTTCAGCACAGGACTTCTTGTGTTTTATTATTATTTTTTTATCTTATGTGCAATATAAGGTGTTTGGTGTTCTGGGTTTAAACTGGGTTAGGAGTACCAGTGGCTCTGTTGTTATAGGTAGACTAGCTCCAGCAAAGGCACTGCAGTCGTCTCCTCCTCACATGGAACCCGTCAGCCTAGCCATGTGCACCTGTGTTAGCTCCCCGTGCGTCGCCTCTCATTGTCGAGAGGCGGCCGTGACGTCCCGCCATTTCATAATTCCTCCCAACGAGCTGATTGGGGTCTCGCCGCGGATACACGTGAGGTAGATCACAGCAGAGCTCGCGGTGACCCAGTTTTTCCCGGGAAAGAACATGCTTGCTCCACGTGGGGGCGTGTTGAAAAAAAAAAAAAAAAAAAAAAAAAAGTTAGCTGCATTCACGGCCAATGGGATACACAACAATTAGGCTTGTGTAGCAGTGTTATTCAGCACCTTTTAGGTTGGAGGAAAAAAAAAAAAGAAAAAGTTCCAGAAATGACATGCAGCTCATTTTTCACCTGTTAATAAATGATGCTGTCTATTCAGTGAATATAATAGGAATAGAGTAGAGAGTTGCATTGCCTACATTATGTGTCACACATTGCATGGTGGCGACACTTATTGTGTTCCAGCTTGGTTAAGTTGGCTAGAATAAATCAAACCCGAGACAACAGTTTGGCAACTTGTTCCTCGGTGTAAAAGCTTGCCTCTTTAACCAGGCAAACATGATAATACATGTTGAATTTGCAGCAGATTCCTTTTAATATTGTTACACTTGGGAAAATACATTTAGAAGTATCCTGTTTTTGTCTGGAGCGTTTTTCAAGTGCTTCTAACGCACAAATATAATGTAAATGAGAAAATAAGTTGGCTTGTAATGGGTCTCATGACAACTGAAGTCAACTTTCTCTAATTTATCTGGAAAATGTGTCATCCAGTTAATTGGTATGCCAGTGCTGCTGTGTAGTAATGGTCAATATATATGTCTGAAAATCACAAAACTAAAATTTAAGATATGCAATGTCTACTCCTGTCCTGTCTTACATCTATCAGATAGGTTCAGTGGTTGTCAGGTGAAATTAAATCAACCCATTTGGAATCTGATTTGGCACTGGTTCCATTTGTCGTATGTATACGTGAATGGCAGCAGGGAGGGGCCAGACTACCTACTACACGCACCCTGTGAAGCTGACATTATGTAATGGCGGTTACCTAATCATTGAGAAGAGCAGGGGAAAGAAATCAGGTCAGCCTATGTTGAGGGGGAAAACTGGCTCAGCGGCAGCAGCAGCCCGTCTGCTCGCCTCCACTGGCTGAGGAGCTGCTGTCGTATTACGATCTGCCTCTTTATGTTAAGCTCGGCGCTTCCACAGCAAAGAAGAAAAAAAAAAAAAAGAAAGGCCCGAAACTGCTGGTGGTTGACGGTTCCATTTCGTTTGAAGGGAAAGAGAAACAAACAGGGGATCAGCAGCATGAGCGGCGATAGGATAGAGAAAGAAAGCGCCACCTGCAGAAACTGAATGAAATTAAAGGATTAAACACATCACATCATTTTGATAGGCTGGTGGAATTTGATGCTAAATCAACACAGTAAAAAAAAAAAAAGGAGATTAATAAGAAGAAGTAACAAGAAGCAATAAAACCTAATTAAAGTGCCTGTGAATGTTTGTGTTATTTAAATTTAATAAACCTGTTGCGACTGTATTGTATCTCTGCCTGCAATCCCCCGTGATCACAGCCCATTTTTTCTCTCTCTCTCTCTCTCCCGTCGTCCACCAGGAGGCGTAATAGCCTACATCAGCTTCATCCAGCTCCGGCTCTAGCCCGGAGTCGTGCCACAGCGACTCCTCCAACGGCAGCTACCAGTCATCCTCCCCGCCGCACGGCTCCTCCCAGCCGCCACCAGCTGGGTCAGCCGGCTGACCCCGCGATCCCGCCGGCGGGCAAAACCTTCCAGGGACGCAGAAAAGCGGACGCTCGTCCTCCACCGCCAAATGTGGCATCACAAGTAAGATGGTCACTTAGGAAGCAGACATATAAAGACTTAGACCAGAAGTAGTTTTATTCCAGTGGAGGACGCCTCCGCCTCCTCTATTGTGAGCTATAAATACTTAGACAAACTCTTAACGACATGTTTCTGTATCAACAGAAATCAACGGCCTGGTGCTGCTGTGTAAGGTGTGCGGCGACGTGGCCTCCGGTTTCCACTACGGCGTCCACGCCTGCGAGGGTTGCAAGGTGAGGGAGGCTCTCTGAAATAACACCACCCACCCCCACCTCCTCCTCCTCCTCCTCCTCCTCCTCCTTTCAGTGACTTTGGGCTAGAGTTGAAGTGGGTCACCGCCAGCGTAGCCATCTGTACAGCTACAAGCAGAGACTCAGGGAAACTAGTTCACTCTCCCCATATTTATATCAGCTGAACCTCATACTTCACATTGCTGTGTGGCCTTTAACTGCGGGGGAGCGGAGCACGACACAGTACGCCTTAGAGGAGGAACAACACACACACACACACCACCAACTGATACTTGCACTCTGCAAACAGCAAGAATAATTGAGTTTCATGAACATACCAAAGTGATAATCTGAATTTAAATCAGTCACATGTCAGTCTGGTATGAACCCCCCTGTAACATGCCTGACCTCTGTCCTCACAGCATGCGGTCTCTCTCTCTCTTTGTGAACACACAGGGCTTCTTCAGGAGGAGCATCCAGCAGAACATCCAGTATAAGAAGTGCCTTAAGAACGAGAGCTGCCCCATCATGAGGATCAACAGGAACCGCTGCCAGCAGTGCCGCTTCAAGAAATGCTCTGATGGTGGGCATGTCCAGAGACTGTGAGTAACTCCCATCAGGCCTCATTTAGAGCGGAGCTCATCGATTCGGCCTCTCAGACGTGTGTGTGTGTCGTGTGAATGAACAGAGGTGTTTTGTTCCATTCAGGGAAAAGTAGATTGTGCTTACACGTGACACTTTACACAAAAACAATACTGTATAATTAGCAACTAATAGCAAACTATCTAACAATTAGAAATACTTTCTGTATTTAGGTATTCAGTATTAGGCTGCCATAACATTGAGATATACGAAGAATCAATGTGTCCAGAATTAAATAAATAAGCTTCACGTATTATATAAGCATAAAATCCACTTTTATAACCCAGCTCAATATTATTTATTTAGTTTTTTATTTATTGTGGAAGCAGACAAGATAAAATAAGACTTCATAAGCATTTGAATAATCATTTTCTAATGTTTCTGATTTTAATATTGTATATTTAACATATTATATATGTTTGAATCAGTGTTTGTGGTTAGCGATTAATTAATTGATAAATTTTCTCTCTCTCGCTGTTCAGCCGTGCGTTTTGGCCGTATCCCTAAGCGGGAGAAACAGCGCATGCTGCTGGAGATGCAGAGTGCCATGAACAACATGATGAACAACAGCCAGCTGCACAGCCAGCTGCACAGCAGCCAGACGCTACCTATCGGCAAACCGCTGCCAGCCAGTGCCACAGAACTTACCTCCGACGACACGGGCCCCGCCCCCTCCTGCTCACCGTCCAGCCAATGGACTCCAGCTCCGACCCAGAACCACCGTGGCCATGGACACCAGCCCCAGCTCGGCCTCGCCAAGTGCGTCCGACAGCGGGGGGGAGGAGGAGTGATCGGCTCCGTGACCAGGGCCCACCAGGAGACCTTCATGTATAACCAGGAGCAGAGCAACCTGACGGCCGAGGCCCCACCCCCCACAGGTGCCCTGAGCGGCGGCTCTGCCAAAAACGCCACGAACCACAGGATGGAGGAGCGGCAGGAAGTCTGGAACCACCACACAACACATGGTCACCATGGAAGCACAAGATCCCCCCTCCAGCGTGGGGCCCCAGAATCAGGAGGACAACACCACCACCAACAACAACAACCACTGCCCCTCAGACTGCCCAGGAGTGCCGCCAGCAGCCACTGTCCAGCCTACACGCACGGAGCCTTCAGAGCTCCGCCCACAGAGGGCCCGTCAACGGAGCCTACAGCGGACCCCTGTGGAGAGGAGGCAACCGAATGTATCTGGTAAGATAATGCAAGCAGAAAAATAATAGATAAAACAGAACAACAGATGAGGGAAATTGAAATTAACAACCTAAATCACGGACCTATTGTCACTTTTGGCCACTTGGGGGCAGCAAAACTAACATCTGACATATCTCACTTTCAAGTCAACTTTATTGTCAATACTGCCATACATACAGGACACACAGAGAATTAAAATTTCCCTCATAACCAAAACAAAGCAATAAACATGAAATATAATATAAAATAATACAATATATAAGATATATGAAATATAAAAAAAGATTATATATTACAGTTGCGTGTAGATTGCATTCAGCAATTTGTACATAGTGCAATATATGTACAATAATTTATATATTTATATTAATTATTGTTGTGTTTATATATTTTATTTATATAATTGATATTTACACAGACGGCAGGCATTTATCCTCCAAACCCTAAGAACAATATTGGCTTTTAGCTGGCTGATGTCTTTTATAGCTCAGTACAATATATCTGACAGATTTACTCTTAAATCTGCATGAAAAGGAGATACAAGTTCCAGAAAGTTCAGAAACATTTCAGCCGTAAGTTGAGAAAATCTTTCATGCAAACAAATTCTAATTAATCAGTTACTGTTTATATTTATCATATTTCTATTATATTTCATGTTTATTGCTTTGTTTTGGGTTATGAGGAAAATTTTAATTCTTTGTGTGTCCTGTACGTATGGCAGTGTTGACAATAAAGTTGACTTGAAAGTGAGAATATGTCAGATGTTAGTTTTGCTGCCCCCAAGTGGCCAAAAGTGACAATAGACGCTGATTCGGGTTGTTAATTTTAATTTCCCTCATCTGTTGTTCTGTTTTATCTATTATTTTCTCGTCTTGCATTATCTTACCAGATACATTCGGTTGCCTCCTCTCCACAGGGGTCCGCTGTAGGCTCCGTTGACGGGGCCCTCTGTGGGCGGAGCTCTGAAGGCTCCGTGCGAGTAGGCTGGACAGTGGCTGCTGGCGGCACTCCTGGGCAGTCTGAAGGGGCAGTGGTTGTTGTTGTTGGTGGTGGTGTTGTCCTCCTGATTCTGGGGCCCCACGCTGGAGGGGGGATCTTGTGCTTCCATGGTGACCATGTTGTTGTGGTGGTTCCAGACTTCCTGCCGCTCCTCCATCCTGTGGTTCGTGGCGTTTTTGGCAGAGCCGCCGCTCAGGGCACCTGTGGGGGGCTGGGCCTCGGCCGTCAGGTTGCTCTGCTCCTGGTTATACATGAAGGTCTCCTGGTGGGCCCTGGTCACGGAGCCGATCACCTCCTCCTCCCCGCTGTCGGACGCGCTTGGCGAGGCCGAGCTGGGGCTGGTGTCCATGGCCACGGTGGGTTCTGGGTCGGAGCTGGAGTCCGATTGGCTGGACGGTGAGCAGGAGGGGGCGGGGCCCGTGTCGTCGGAGGTAAGTTCTGTGGCACTGGCTGGCAGCGGTTTGCCGATAGGTAGCGTCTGGCTGCTGTGCAGCTGGCTGTGCAGCTGGCTGTTGTTCATCATGTTGTTCATGGCACTCTGCATCTCCAGCAGCATGCGCTGTTTCTCCCGCTTAGGGATACGGCCAAAACGCACGGCTGAACAACGAGAGAGAGAAAATCGATCAATTTATTAATCGCTCAACAACAAACACTGATTCAAACATATATAATATGTTAAATATACAATATTAAAATCAGTCAAACATTAGAAAATGATTATTCAAATGTTTATGAAGTCTTATTTTATCTTGTCTGCTTCCACAATAAATAAAAAACTAAATAAATAATATTGAGCTGGGTTATAAAAGTGTATTTTATGCTTATATAATACGTGTAAGACTTATTTATTTATTTAATTCCGGACACATTGATTCTTCGTATATCCCAATGTTATGGCAGTCTAATACTGAATACCTAAACACAGTAAGTATTTACTAATTGTTAGATAGTTTGCTAATTAGTTGCTAATTATACAGTATTGTTTTTGTGTAAAGTGTCACGTGTAAGCACAAATCTACATTTTCCCTGAATGGAACAAAACACCTCTGTTCATTCACACAACACACACACACACACTGAGAGGCCGAATCGATGAGCTCCGCTCTAAATGAGGCCTGATGATGGGAGTTACTCACAGTCTCTGGACATGCCCACCATCAGGCATTTCTTGAAGCGGCACTGCTGGCAGCGGTTCCTGTTGATCCTCATGATGGGGCAGCTCTCGTTCTTAAGGCACTTCTTATACTGGATGTTCTGCTGGATGCTCCTCCTGAAGAAGCCCTGTGTGTTCACAAAGAGAGAGAAAGAGACCGCACGCTGTGAGGACAGAGGTCAGGCATGTTACATACCAGTTTTCATACCAGACTGACATGTGACTGATTTAAATTCAGATTATCACTTTGGTATGTTCAATGAAACTCAAATTATTCTTGCTGTTTTGCAGAGTGCAAGTATCAGTGTGTGTGTGTGTGTGTGTGTTCCTCCTCTAAGGCGTACTGTGTCGTGCTCCGCTCCCCCGCAGTTAACTAGGCCACACAGCAATGTGAAGTATGAGGTTCAGCTGATATAAATATGGGGAGAGTGAACTAGTTTCCCTGAGTCTCTGCTTGTAGCTGTACAGATGGCTACGCTGGCGGTGACCCACTTCAACTCTAGCCCAAAGTCACTGAAAAGGAGGAGGAGGAGAAGGAGGAGGAGGGGGGTGGTGTTATTTCAGAGAGCCTCCCTCACCTTGCAGCCCTCGCAGGCGTGGACGCCGTAGTGGAAACCGGAGGCCACGTCGCCGCACACCTTACACAGCAGCACCAGGCCGTTGATTTCTGATCGATACAGAAACATGTCGTTAAGAGTTTGTCTAAGTATTTATAGCTCACAATAGAGGAGGCGGAGGCGTCCTCCACTGGAATAAACTACTTCTGGTCTAAGTCTTTATATGTCTGCTTCCTAAGTGACCATCTTACTTGTGATGCCACATTTGGCGGTGGAGGACGAGCGTCCGCTTTTCTGCGTCCCTGGAAGGTTTTGCCCGCCGGCGGGGATCGTGGGGTCAGCCGGCTGACCCAGCTGGTGGCGGCTGGGCGAGGAGCCGTGCGGCGGGGAGGATGACTGGTAGCTGCCGTTGGAGGAGTCGCTGTGGCACGACTCCGGGCTAGAGCCGGAGCTGGATGAGCTGATGTAGGCTATTACGCCTCCTGGTGGACGACGGGAAGAGAGAGAGAGAGAGAAAAATGGGCTGTGATTACTGGGGGGGATTGCAGCAGATACAATACAGTCGCAACAGGTTTATTAAATTTAAATAACAGGAACATTCACAGGCACTTTAATTAGGTTTTACTGCTTCTTGTTACTTCTTCTTATTAATCTCCTTTTTTTTTTTTAACTGTGTTGATTTAGCATCAAATCCCACGATAATCACCAGCCTATAAAAATGATGTGATGTGTTAATCCTTTAATTTCATTCAAGTTTCTGCAGGTGGCGCTTTCTTTCTCTATTCTATCGCCGCTCATGCTGCTGACTCCCCTGTTGTTTCCCTTTCCCTTCAAACGAAATGGAACCGTAACCACCAGCAGTTTCGGGCCTTTTTTTTTTTTTTTTCTTTCTTCTTTGCTGTGGAAGCGCCGAGCTTAACATAAAGAGGGCAGATCGTAATACGACAGCAGCTCCTCAGCCAGTAGGAGGCGAGCAGACGGGCTGCTGCTGCCGCTGAGCCAGTTTTTCCCCCTCAACATAGGCTGACCTGATTTCTTTCCCCTGCTATTCTCAATGATTAGGTAACCGCCATTACATAATGTCAGCTTCACAAGGGTGTGTGTAGTAGGTAGTCTGGCCCCTCCCTGCTGCCATTCACGTATACATACGACAAATGGACCCAGTGCCAAATCAGATTCCAAATGGGTTGATTTAATTTCACCTGACAACCACTGACCCATCTGATAGATGTAAAGACCGGACAGGAAGTAGACATTGCATATCTTAAATTTTAGTTTTGTGATTTTCAGACATATATATATTGACCATTACTACACAGCAGCACTGGTATATAAGTGCAGAGTTTAGCTGGATGACACATTTTCCAGATAAAATAAGAGAAAGTTGACTTCAGTTGTCATGAGACCCAATTATAAGCCAATTTTAACCAATTCAACGCCATATTTACATTATATTTGTGCGTGAGAGCACTTGAAAAAACGCTCCAGACAAAAACAGGATACTTCTAAATGTATTTTTTTCAAGATACCCCAAAGTGTAACAATATTAAAAGGAATCTGCTGCAAATTCAACATTTATTAATCATGTTTGCGTGGTTAAAGAGGCAAGCTTTTACACCGAGGAACAAGTTGCCAAACCTGTTGTCTCGGGTTTGATTTATTCTAGCCAACTTAACCAAGCTGGAACACAATAAGTGTCGCCACCATGCAATGTGTGACACATAATGTAGGCAATGCAACTCTCTACTCTATTCCTATTATCATCCTCTGAATAGACAGCATCATTTATTAACAGGTGAAAACTGAGCTGCATGTCATTTTCTGGAACTTTTTCTTTTTTTTTTTTCCTCCAACCTAAAAGGTGCTGAATAACACTGCTACACAAAGCCTAATTGTTGTGTATCCCATTGGCCGTGAATGCAGCATAACTTTTTTTTTTTTTTTTTTTTTTTCAACACGCCCCCACGTGGAGCAAGCATGTTCTTTCCCGGGAAAAAACTGGGTCACCGCGAGCTCTGCTGTGAGATACCTCACGTGTATCCGCGGCGAGACCCCACATCAGCTCGGTGGGAGGAATTATGCAATGGCGACGTCACGACGCCTCTCGACCAATGAGAGGCGACGCACGGGGAGCGTAAACACAGGTGCACATGGCTAGGCTGACGGGTCCATGTGAGGAGGAGACGACTGCAGTGCCTTTGCTGGAGCTAGTCTACCTAATAACAACAGAGCCACTGGTACTCCTAACCCAGTTTAACCAGAACACCAAACACCTTATATTGCAATAAGATAAAAAAATAATAAAACACAAGAAGTCTGTGCTGGAATTTAATTTGATATAACGAGCTGCAGCTTTAACACATTACATATTACATTTAAATAAATAAGAGTTAACTTACCAGCTTTGGTCGACTCCATGTCGTTTGAGGTTTTTTATGTTTTTTTAGTTTTTAGTTTTTTTTTTTTTTTAGGGGGGGAAGTTTCCTCCTCCTCTGCTACCTCAGTGCTGAATCCGTTTTTTCTGTTTTTAGTGTTCAGCAACTGAAAAGTCGCTGGTCCAGAAAGAAGTGAAAAAAAAAAAAGCTAGGCTTTAACGGTTAAAAGACCGTTAATAACGGCCGTTTGACGGTTGGCGAACGAGTGGACACGATGTAATTACAACCTATATCAAATTTAAGTTTACAACAAAAAATGGTTCGCCGAAATTTTTTTTTTTTCTCTCCTCGTCCTCGAAAAGGTGGTTTTAAAAAAATAAATCTGCCAACCAGAAGAACGAAACGAGTCTTTGTTGTTTTTTTTTGAATTTAAAGTCAAACTGAGCTACACCTACACATACAGCCGTACTCCATTCAGAGATAGTACATGTAAGAAGAGGAAAAAAGCTGTGTGATGAAGGCGCAACTCCAGGTTTTGGTGGACTGGCTGCTGCTTTTTTTTTTTTTTTTTTTTTTTGCAGCGACTGTTTCGAGTACACACACACACACACACACACACACACACACACACACACACACACACACACTGTGCAACCATGTGACCCACTTCATCGGCTCCTCCTTCCCCCCTCCCCTCTCCGCCTGCAGCTCTCTCCTCTGCACTGCTGGTGTCAATGTAACCCACTGACATACTTTCACCAGTCAAAGTGAACAAAAGACAGTTTGGCAAGTGTACAAAATGACAAAAACAAAACAAAAAAACAACTAAAAAGTCTGTATTGCAACATACTGTATAATTATGGTACTTAACATAGTTTGGTTTGGATGCAGATTTGTTTTTTTGTACTTTAAATGAAATGAGGGCAAAGTTAACTCACTCACTCTGGCTGACGAAACATTTGGCTCACGCATAAACGTTTCCTCTCATTTGCTTTATACGTTTTTATTGCCAGCGGAGTATAATTATATTGCAAAATCAACCTCTGTTGCTACATAGAAGTCGTCCTCTCAGGGTTCGCCGAGTTTAATCATAGCTGTATGCAGAGTTTAAGACATAAAACTTTAAATTTAGAAATAATTTTAAAGGGCCAGTGTGTAAGATTTAGAGACATATATTTACAGAACATATCAGAAATGTATATAATACATAATAACATATTTTCAAAAGTGTATTATCGCCTGAAAATAAGAATAGTTACCAAGTTAAGTCAACTTTATTGTCAATACAAGCAATAAACATAAAATACATAATATGGAATGTAAAAGATATTTTAATATATAATATATGATATATATATATATATATATATATATATATATATATATAAATAATATATATATATATATATAAGTATGACAAATAAAAAAAAATAATAATAATCAAAAATAAATAAATAAAGATATTAACTGTGTAGCTAGTTTGAATACCGCATTATATAAAAATATGTAACCAGTGTAAATCTATCAAATCTAAAAAATATTAACAGTATAAACAGTGTAAACATAGCAATGTAGAAAGATTACAGTGTAACCAGTGTGAATATCGCAAATATGAAAAGGTGTAACCAGTGTAAATGTTAAAGTATTTGAAGTATTCATATTTTATTGACTCGTTTAACTGGGTCATTTTACAGTCTGCACATTTTATTTCCTAACATAGAGCTCTAAATGCTCGCCCACATGTTGTGGTGACAAACCCTCCTCTATTTTGGCTTCTTTCAGCACGTTGTTTTGGTCACATGGCTCCAAATTTGCTGTATGTCTAGCCAGCTGACGAATGTAAAGACGTAAGTGGGTGGGAATTCCCCTGAGGCGAGAACCACCACACAAGTTTTGTCATTTCTCTTTATTTCACTGGAAATAAGACATGTATTAACTGGCCTCAGGTCAGACTTGAACATATTCCACCTCGTGAGTTACTGGGGTTCCCCCCAAGCTGCAACCTTTATGGCTGTGAAGTGGAGTCAGTGTGGAAGTGGCAAAACCTGCAGTTCCTCGAACAGCCACTTGAGGCTGGCTACAGAACAAGTCAATCTCCATAAGTCCCCATGTTAAAATGTCCAACTTCACAGCAGAAATAAACATGTTTACAGTCTCTAGTATCTAATTCCCCTTTTCGTGACAACTGTACTGAGGGTGAATTTGATTGATTGACAAGAGGGCGGCATAGCAGATGGCTTGTTTGAGCACCTAGGCGTCATTAGAACCACCTCAGGTCAAGACTGTCTTTTTGGAGCTTTAGATTAGCCAGGATGCAGAAGAGGCAGGACAGTGAACATGGTGGGAGCTAGAGCCACCACAATCTCTGTAGCTGCTAAATGTTTCACTCTTTTACAGTACAGGGTTGGGCTGGAAAGCCAAAACAAAGAGCTAAAAGATGCTAAAAAAGCTCTGAGGGTAACTGCAGAGCTTTTGAAATTCTCTGTTGAGACATTAAAAATTGTCGTTTGATTTATTTGTGATATAAAAATATGGATTAGTGCAGCTTTAAAATGTCTCACTGGAAAGGTTATTTGAACATTTAAACCCTCCATTAAAGTCTGACTTTAACTGCACATCCCTTCAAAACCTAATAGACAACAGTTATTTTAGCTCATTGTCTGTGTGTTATTAGTATCATGCCCAGTATTTGACAGTCGATACTGTTTAAATAAGACACACATCGGACTAATGGATCCATTTCTAAGGCACGAGGTCACGAGGCTTTCGAGCCGCTCGCCACCGCACTGAATTCTTACTGGGTTAATGTGACATGGAAAAAAAAAAAAAGTTCCCCTCCTCTCCATTTGCAAACAGCAGGCACAAGATGACCGAAGCTCCACACAAAGATGTAGCACCAGGCATTTCCCAAGGCACTCTCAATCCCAGCTAATGTTTCCTCACTAACTACAATGAAACCTTTTAGGAGTAAAGCAATCCCACGCTGTGGCATCCCGTTCTCCACTTTCTTTTTTGGGAGGATTTTTACAGAGCATGTCAGGGGGTCATTGCTGCCCCACAGACTAATGTAAGCAGAGACAATAGAGAGAGAGTAATGTGAGAGGTGACTGTTGTTCTCACTCCGCCCTTCCATGTTCTCATTCGACCCTTTTACTCTGCCGGGGAAACACTAATTTAGCTCAGGACGATAATATGTTGTCACCATGACCCAGTGAATTAATTTAACACAGTTAACATAACAAAGTAAGACACTGACACTACACTGACCCCTCAGAGTCCTCTAGGACAGCAAAATGAATCAAGACACTACAACTCTAAATCAAAAAGTAGCAAGTAACATTACCCAAAACTGACAATAAACGTCACTGTATTCAGTCTAATGTCAAAATCCTTTTTTCTTTCCCCATTTTTATTTAAACTACAGCTCCATCTTACTTTTTTGTGCAGAATCTTCTGCTAAATCGGACCTGGCGGTGCAAAATGTAAAACGTGGATGTACAAAAACATGCATACATGATACATAATTCGTAAAAAATGTAGCACTTATATACAAACAAAACAATGCAAACACATGGTTTTCTACGGCGACCATAGGCTGTATAATCGCAGTAAAATGACCATCAAAGAATCACGCAAGGTATTTCTGTGCAATTAATCATGACTGTTTGGATGGGCGTTATAAATAAAATAGTTACATCTCTGATGGTTCATGCTGAGGACTGACTTTCTACGTTGCACTGTGCTCCAATAACAGTTGACAAGGTTCAGTCAGATATAAATAAGATACCGTATTTTCCGGACTATAAGGCACTACTTTTTTCCCACGCTTTTTTAGCCGCCACCGGGTGCTCTAACAGGAAGTGCAAAAACGAGACAGGGAAAGTTATAGAAGCTTATAGATGCAGCTTATATATGTAATTTTTATTTATTTATTTATTTTTAGAACTTAGTGGGTGCGGCTCATATTCAGGTGCGCTCTATAGTTTGGAAAATACGGTAGCTATATTTAGAGCTATATATAGCTTTATAGCATGCATATTGTAAACTTGTGATTCAGGGTGTGTCTACATTCATCTGTGGCTCCACTGTGGGGGTGGAAATGGAAATTATAAGTTAATAAGTTTCACAATCACTTTGTAAGACAGCGACATGTGTATGTACACAGCTTTATAATTCTAATAAAAGGAGTGCGTATGTATATTCTAACCTTTGAATTTGAATTTTAGTCCTACTTTATATATCTGGCCTCCAATCTCCGATATGCTCTTAACTGTTTATAATAATTTTATCGCATTATTGAGATAGAGATATAGAGTTATTGAAAACAATTAAAAAAGGTAAAAGAGAGCTCTGATTGGCTGTTCCACTGAGTGAATTAGTGAATGTTCACCTATATCCCCAGCATGTGTTGATAGATGTGCTGTATCTTTAAAGCCATAACCATAAAATGTCACCTCATTTTACCTTACCTCACCAGCAGCATGTGCACAACAAGTCAAAGTATACAGCACAGTGTGCCGTGTACAGCCTAGAAGTAGTGGAGTCAAACCTGACTGAGTGCTCCCAGTAATACTTCACTGGTTAAATGAACTTGTCCCTTAAAATGAGCCGTTAACTGGTAACCATAATGACACTGAACACAAGAGTGAAGTGCTCACTAATACAAGGCCAAACTTGAAGAACAGGAATACTGTATTGTGTTCAAAAGGTCGATCTTAAGTGCTTTATTATTTATTGACACAGCACTTATCATTTGCGTGTCAGCATGGCACTGCGCATTTGGGGTGAGAAAAACTTCTTGTTTGCCACAGCCATCAACACAAAACAGCACATCTTGTAGAAAGAAATACAATTAAAAGCTAATTTCGTATTATTCTGAAAGGCTGTTGTTGTGTTAGTTGTCATTTTAACCTCTGGTTGATTTGCACTAGGATTTCCAAGCCATTTCAAACGTGCAGCGTATCCTGTTATCCTGCTGGTTTGAATAGCAGCCCTCTGCTATGCTCACTATGCTCTCCCTGTCACACCACTGGTTGATTCCACTTCATATTCATATAATAATAACCGGCTATAATAATATATGTACAGTCAAATATTGATAAAAGCGAATTTGTTGACACGAGTACCTTACAATGGAAATATTTATGAGGCCGGAATTTACCACACTGATCAAGTGACGGTGTTACTCATTCTCTTTCAACCTCAACCTGAGTACATAACACGTCGATACAGATTGATTTTTTTTTACTTCCTGTTCCTGTTCTTATGTAGGTGTACATCAAAAGAATAGAAGAAAGAGTTCTACCAGTATGAAATATGTAAGGATGTTCCTAGATGTGAAAGGAAACTGACGTGGGATAGATTAACATGTTAACCCTCGACAGCACCAAACAGATCTTTAGAGTTTAGATAACGTAAAACAGATAATATTTTATATATATATATATATATTTAAGATTACGTCTTTAGTAAAATTAGCTTTAGTTGAAGGGATAAAGCTGGCTTATTGTCAACAAATACGATGAAATGAACAAAAACCGACCATGGATTGATACTTCAACAAGTAAAGCACAGACATACATAGTAAAATGAATGATGGCTGTCGTATCCCACAAGTTTCTGAAGAGCTTGCTTTAAAGCTCAATGTGTGGTGGCTCTGTCCGCCAATCAACAAAGACGTGGATCATTGGGGGTGTTATGGGAATTTTTCAGGAAAAACCTTAGAAAGACTGGATTAAAAGTATCAAAGTTTAAGTTGAATGTAATTATTCTTGTACAAGGAGCGTTTAACAGTGCAACACACAAAAGGGGGTCACAGAGAAAAGGCTCCCTGAGGAGCTCTAACAGTTGGTTCTTATACATGTTTTAAAAAATGGGCTGCCTCGGACACCTCCCACCTGATACAGATAATATCATAATGTCCTTTTTTTGCTTTTCTGCTCAGTAATGAGCATTATATTTTATATCCAAATGGTACTCCCCTAGTCTGTCTCTCCTGACCTTGTACTGTTGATTTCTAATTATCTCTCCCTGCCAGTCTTAGTAAATCACAAGCCGAATAAGGGAAGTGCACGAGACATGCAAAAGACAGGATATGCACACACTATATGAATTAAAACACCTGAACCCCAGTATAATCCTAATTTTCATAACAGGGGTTACTGAATTAAGCCTCAGTGTTCAAACAAGCCATCTGTAACGGCACCCACCTGTCAATCAAAGCAACCACGCTGTTAATTATGCAAAAATTAACGAGTGAGTTAAATAAAAATTCACCCTCAGTACAGTTGTCATGATCAGGGAAATTAGCTATAGAGACCAAAACAGTTTTTTGTACCAGGCTGTAAACATGTATATTTCTGCTGTGAAGGACATTTTAACATGGGGACCTATGGAGACTGACTCCTTCTGTAGCCAGCCTCAAGTGGACGTTTAAGGAACTGCAACAGTTTTTAGCACTTCTGCATTGGCTTCACTTCACAGCCACAGAGGTTACCGCTTGAGAATGTCATGTTATTGTCTCAATGACACAATATATAATTTATAAACTAAGAATAAAGAACGGAAATTATAGCATTTTTAATTATTACTAAACAAATAAATAATAACATTTAATTAACTGCCGATGTATCATGTATCAGTGACAGTGATTATACAGTGTTACCCGTCAGTGTGACATCTCAGCAAGCTGGGATCAAGTTGGACAGAAATTTAACCAGCATGCACTGTGTGGAGCCGTTGATTGCAGACTCAAACGAGTCTATTGTGTCCTTGTCTGAATAACCACAGACAGGGTGGGCAGTTCAGAAATGTTTGAGACGATCCAACATTTTGTTGACTCGATCTTTTCGTGATTTAATGACAGCAAGAAGAATCTATCAAACTACTAGCTTTACCTTTATGTTTAAGGTGACAAACACCTCTAGGATTACTTCTTTCCCACACTATACACGAACCCACGACCCTCTCCACAACAGCTAGGACACATACTCCATGAGAATCAGCATAAGATAGAGGAGTCGCGATTGTCTCTGTGCTGTTGCATGTGTTAATGTCTCTTCTACATGACCACATTTCAGACCACCTTTTACCACCTTGAGACTGACTAAAGATTTAGAAATAGGTCAGTAGTTACAAAGAACAAAAAGCTCCAGATTGGGTTTCTCTAAGTGGACGACTGGAGGGGAATCAGTCAGTAGACAAGGAATTCCTTATAATCAACGTGGTTCAGAGCCAAATGTCCCGAGAAAACGAGTGGGATCATTTCAAGCGAAACACTTGAGGAGTTCATGGGAGGACTGTCGCTGTCTGAATGTCTGAGTGGAATTGGTTGGAAGTAGCTCAGTGTGGCAGGTCACAGGCGGCAGGAGTTTGATGCCCTAGTTTTACTTTTTATCACCGACATCACACTGTGAGGCTTCAGTGTATTTGGACAAGACTTTAGGGATTATTCAAAATCTAATAATTCTGCTAGATTTATTTAAAATGTCCTGTATGGCATCGTCTCTGGTTGATTGGATGTACTCACTGAACTGGAAAATGTTCTTTAAAGTTGCAGTGTGTAGGATTTAGGGCCTTTATTTTCAGAATAAGGCAGACGTGGTATGTAATATTCATAACTATGTTTTCATGCATGTATAATCACCTTTAAAATAAGAATCTTTTTTATTTTTGTTACTTTAAAATGATCCTTCTACAGTAGGCCAGAAAAGACTCTAGACAGGGACTTTCTTCTTTACTCTAGGAAGGTGAGGGTGATGTGAGGAGATTGCAATGCAGCGATTAAACCACTAGATGCAACTAAATTCTACACACTGGACCTTTAAAGTAAAAAAAACGGGGACTTCGACTGCGGTCAAAGACTTGCCAAGTGTGTGCTTTTGCTAAACTAGGGTGGGAACGACACTTTTAATCACCATGTAATCATTCAAGATTTTTAATTTGAAAATAATTAATACGGTTTTTGAGCCGGCTGTGGCTCAGCTGGTAAGAGTCATCGGTTGAGCCGCCACACCTGAAATCAGCTGATATCTTGTGCTGCCGCTGTGTGTGTGTATGGGTGAGCTTAGTATCATTGTGAGCACTTTGGATAGAAAAGTGCTGTGTCACTCCTTGTGAGTAGTTGGCAACCTCAGCGTATCAAATTGAGTAAATGGGTGAATGTGATAAGTGTTGTGACTGATTGATAGCCCACTAAAGAGCTACATGAATTTAAGTTAATTAATTTAGCATTCAAGTAAAAAACAGCTAATTAGAAATGTTTTAAACTCGACTAGTTAATTTTTCCACAGCAGCCATTTTGACATGAAATGGGTCAACAGAGGTGTTACCAATGACACTAATGAAGGTTCACCGGATAGTGTCTGCTGCAATAAATGGAACTAAACCTTAATTAGTGTGATTGGAAACACCTGTGTTGACCCTATTATTTTATGTCAAAACAGCTCCTGTGAAAACAGTTTATCATCGGAAAAAACAAGCTCATCAGGAGACATCAAGTGAAGCTGTTAGTTTCTCATTCCAGTTGCTGGTTCAGCGGTTCACACCCAGATTGAACTCGTGGTTCAGTCGTATTTCTGGTGAAATACGGAGTAAAGAATTCTGTTGCCAGCTCATTTGAGACGTCATTGTACTTCAAGGATTGGCACACTTGAGTGTTTCTACCTGATGGCGCCTGCTCAGGTTGGGTGGAGCGTCAGTCTGGATTTTTATCATCCATCTATATACTAATAAAAATAGTTAAAGGATCATTTGTCCCGGCCTTCCCATAGCAAACAGGAAACTGAGGGAGTGTGATGAAGGCACTCTAATCAGTGTGAAGGTAAGTCACCTACAGTCCCCAGCAAAGGCTATAAAATATTTATTCACTGACAGTATGGAGCTGTCAGACCCTTTCTGTTGAAGCTTTTCATATTCAAACAAGTGAATGAAGCAGACAGGAGTGTCACCATAAAAAGGGATGTTTATTTCTTTAATGTACAGACGTGTGGCGCGCTCTAACGATAGCGGTGCAGCTGCAGGGTGTTGCGCCTCTTCCAGGCAGCACGGCGGGAGCCTCCGATGGTCAGGTGGTACTTGTGGCCCTTGCCCAGGCCGCGGCTCTTCTTTCCTGCAGATGTCAGGCCACGCATCTCTCTGTGCTTGTGCACAGCCTTTGTGATCCATTGGGTGTCTGGGTTGCGTCTGACGGCCTTGTGGAAGGGGTCGATCAGAATCACCTCGAAGAACTTGTAGGTGGAGTCCTCGCCCACCCAGTAGGAGTTCAGCACTCTCAGGGCTCCGCAGTGACGACCAGCACGCTCCTAGGAAACGAAAATACGGAGTGAGTGAATGATTGATCGGCCTAATCAGCAGTAAAAATCCTCAGCGAGTAATGTGGCACCAGCACCGAAAGCAACGGCTTTGGCGTCTCCTAGTGGCAGCAACACATTTGATCCTCTGCACCCGTAAACTGGAGACAACGCGCTCATTTAGCAGCCTACTTCAAATTCATTCAAGGCTGCTCGTGCTTCTGGATACAATATTTATAGTGTAACAGTGTAACAACCGCACACGGCGGTCTAATGGCCTCCTGACGTCAAACATCATCAAAACAAGCGTACGAACAACCACACAGTCCTCTTTAGGACATGAACTCTTTAGATGGAATATTGCGGCGTAATTGCAGCGCTGCTGGCCTGGACAACACTTTCTGTTACTGTTCTGCAAATCCTACAAGATTATATCGACCAATTAGAGGTTCTATGAACAAAGCGACAGTTGACCTCGATGTGTCAAGAGTCTTAAAACAGGTGCCACATTAACAATGAGCGTCCCAGAAATTCCTGTCGAGTGAACCAGCACGCAGGACACCGCTCCTCAGCTGCTAAACATCATTAGTTACACCTGCAGGACAAGTGTCCTCAAAGTTCTTTGATAGATCGAGCCGCTGTTGGTCTATTTTAACAGATATTTGGACTTTTTCGCCCCTGATTCCAATAAAGTTAGGACGTGTAAAAACGACAACCTCACCATCCAGAACGCATCAAATTTACATTTACAAAAAAGTTTCAGTTTGAGCATCAACTTCTCTGTAGCTTACTACTGAATACAGGTCATCAAGGATTTGAAAATCGCTGCAGTCTTCATGTTTATGTTTGTTACTTTGATGGAATCTGGGTTATAGAATGGAAAGCACTGTGTTTAATGACGTAACCAATTATTATTATTGATTATCTGCCAATTCTTTTTGATTGGTCAATAAAAAAACCTTTCCTGGAGCTTATGATAACTTAAACTTTGTTTTATCTGGCCAGAGGTCCTCAATATAAAGATGTCTGAACCAAAGAACTGAGAAACCAAAAATAAATAAATAACAGGTCTGTAGACGTCCCTAACTACAACGGCACTATTTTGAACAGTGAAGCTGCATGAATACTGAAGCCATCATTGATCGTATTATTTAAACCTGTGCTTTTCCCATCACACGTCAAAGTTGTCGTCAAGTTTAATAGGTTTGTTCAGGAAGCTTCAATAAGTTCAAAGTTAGTTTTGGTGTCAGCAGCCCGTTAATAAATCTAGTTACAGGTGCATTTCAACTACAGATCTGAGGTACGCTGTCCTGCATGTGGTTGGCCCTCTGGCCAGTGAGTGCTACTCCAACATGAGCAGACCGACATGTTGTGAGTTTGACCGGGTGCATTAAAGATGTGTTTTAAACAGACTCTACACACTAACAGGTGATCATACCTCAGCAGTGGACTGCAAGCTGCGGGCAAACTTGATCTGGTTGACGCCATGGTGCACGGGCTTGCCGTAGGTGGCACCCTTGGGGACAGGGCGTTTACGTCCACCGCGGCGCACACGGACACGGTAGATTACGTAACCTGTTAGAACCAAACAACAACAACACGTTCATCAAGGCTGCACGGACGATGACAGATCACACATGTGCACGTGTACAACTCTGAGCTCGGCACTCACCCTGCTTGGCCTTGTAGCCCAGCCTACGGGCCTTGTCAGGTCTGGTGGGTCTAGGAGCACGGTGGAGGTTGGACAGCTGACGGTACTGCCAGCAGCGAACGCGGAGCAGGAAGCGCATCACGTCGGACTGCTTCTTGCGCCATAGCTCCTGCATATACCTATATGCTCCCATGTTGACTTATCTGGAGGGGGAAAAAAAGAAACAAGACGTGCAAGTTAGACCCATGATGCTGAGCCACAGGTTGAGTTAAAACTCCTGAAACGAAAAATCTGCAACTTTGCTCGAGACTGGAGGACGCACATTTAAAGTCAGTCCACTTCAAGGCGTGATGCAAAGGCCAAACTGGCTAAAACTTGCAAAAATATGACAACAGATACCTCAAGATGCATCTTTAGGTACCAGCAAATACAGCCATGCTATAAAATATTAATTCCTATGGCAGTGAGGATTATAAAGGAGGTGGCTTGGTAAATTTCCTCTCCTGTAAGGGGTCCAAAACGTTTGAGTTAGACCCGACTTTAAAGCTTGTTTTGATGCAACAACAAAATACACTATACAGGATTATAACGGACAGCATGTGTGGCTCAGTGTACGTGTATTTACAGAGATCAACTCATGTCATTTTAGAGTCCGCAGCACAACATAACCAACACTTCTGATCAGGTTAAAACAGACTTTCAGGTTATAAGTCGAGTAGCACATGAGTAAAGACCCTGTAGGCTCCCCTCCGCTTTGAGGAGCGACAACCTGTCACTTTTACTCTAGTAGAAACTAAACTATATAAAACACACATGCCTCATCTCACCGTGTGAGAGCTTACAGAGAAACTACTCAGTGTTTAATGGCACAGCAGTCCATGCTGCTTCTTCCACAAGTACAGCTCGGCATGCTATCATTAGCCGCGTAGCTCATCTTCTCCTCACTAACACCAAACACAAACTAACTCACTGCAGGTGCCGCTTTCTAGGACATTGAATCCCCCCGAGAAACTCTGACAAGCTTTAGTTATTTCACAGAAAAGACAAAAACAGACAGCATGCTATCAACACATTAGCTCCGGCTAGCGGTTTCAATGGCACCGTTGAAAAAGGAGCCGTAATCTGTGTTTTAAAATAACGTTAGTTAAAAAATAATCACGGCTTATAGGTTGTTAATGAGTCGTTAAACGGCTCCCTGAGTTGTAAAGGCAGATGAAAGTATATACAAGATGATTTTAATGGATTACGTTTCGTACAAAAGCATAGAAAACTCGCTTACATGATGGCGTACCAGCCGGAAAGAGAGAGGGTAGGTACCCGGCATGCCTTATGAAAACCATGGTGACGCGTTTCCTCTGAGAGGATCATGGGAAATGTAGTCTCCGGACTTCGTTCGAAATATATATTTTTTATTTATCCAGATTTTTAATGTTTTTGTTCGCTCTCTTTTTTAATTTCCATTCATTTTCGATTAAATTTATTTTTTAAATAATAATAATACAAAAATATGCATATTTATTCATAATAGCGATATTATATCTATATAATATAATTATTAGAAACAAACAAATATCATATATTATTATCATTAGTAGTATTTTTTTTTTAATTTTATTTGTTTTCTGTAATTTTTAGGTTTTTGTTGTTGGGGTTACACGCATGCGCAGTGACAAAGACGCGTCTCTTTGAGAGGCTCATGGGAAATGTAGTCTCCGTCCTACGTTTCTAAATATTTTTTTTATTTATCTACATTTTTAATGTTTTTTTTTGTTCGCTCTTTTTTTAATTTACATTCATTTTCGATTAAAAAAATATTTTTTAATATTAATAAAAAATACAAAATATGCATCTCTAATAATTTTCGATAAAAAATATTTTTTATAATAATAGAAAATACAAAACATGCATTTCCAATCATTTTCGATTTAAATTGTATTTTTTTAATAATAATAAAAATACAAAAATATGCATATTTATTTATATTTGGCACATCATATCTATAAATGCAAATATGTCACTGTTATTATGTAGCATGAAATTATTAGAAACAAACAAAACTCATGTGTTATTATCATAAATAGTATTTTTATTTTATTTTATTTGTTTTCTGTAATTATTATGTTTTTGTTTTTCGCGCATGCGCAGTGACAGATTAAGCCCTGCAGCATGGATGCTCCGGTTGTGATGCTTCACCTAAAGACTCGATAGGCGGCCAGACATCCACCTGATTTGAGTAAGGAAGTGCATCCGGCTGTTTTAATCATTAACCAGCCGTCAGTGAACAGCTGGCTCGTCCTCGGTTTGTTTATTTCACGCTGGATCTGATCTGAGCTGCGAGCTAACCAGGCTAAACAACAACAACACGCTGTCAGGATGTTTTAGGCTGATGCGGAGCAGCGTCCATGTTCATATAACGTGTCACAGATGAGACTGTAAACACTGTCAATGTTTTATTGCAGGCTCGACATGGGGAAAGGTTGTAAAGTTGTGGTGTGTGGCCAGGCAGCAGTGGGAAAAACTGCCATACTGGAGCAGCTGCTGTACGGAAACCACACTGTAGGTGAGTGACATTAATATTTATAACCACGTGATTTAAAGTGTGTGATCCACACACACTGTGAAGGGTCTGTCTGTGTTTTTTTTCCAGGATCCGAGTCCAATGAGACCCAGGAGGACGTGTACGTGGCCTCGGTGGAGACAGACCGGGGTGTGAAGGAGCAGCTGAGGCTGTATGACACCAAAGGTCTCCACGATGGACAGGACCTGCCCAAACACTACTACTCTGTGGCGGACGGCTTCGTGCTGGTGTACAGCGTGGACAGCTTGGAGTCCTTCAAGAGGGTGGACACACTGAAGAAGGAGATCGACAAATCCAGAGATAAGAAAGAGGTGTGGCTGCTTCAGAGTGCTTTAATAACCCTCCAGATAAGCAAAACTCCACCGATCAGCTGTAGTAAGACTTGCCAGCTGATTACAATTGGACTCCTCTATGTACTTGTTTGTGCAGTCACAGTTGAGACAGTGCGGTGAGAGGTGTGTGCAGCTCCCAATAGGTCAGTACTATCAACAGGGTTCCCACGGGTGCTTGAATTCCTTGAAAATGCTTGAATTTCAATTCAGTGTTTTCAAGGTTGTGAAAATGCTTGAAATTTGTGTGATGTATGAACTGAAATTGACATTCCCTGCTTGGGGAAAGTTGTATTAATTCAATAGTGGATATGTGGTTGCACGCAAATGCTTTTTCGTGTTTTCGTAAAGTTAATTTGAATTCTTTAAACATGTCAGTCCCTCACCAGTTCACACTTTATTTCAACACGTAGCTTGACACTTAAATACAGATAATGTGATCTTCAGCATGGAGATCCTACACTCAGCCATACATATAAAATAAACAGACTGCCAACATGCTGGCCGAAACATGTAGGCGGATTTTTACATTACATTCCAGTAAATCATGAGTGTCTCTTGTCTGTATTTTGTCTTCCTGGGGCTGGTACAAAGCAAAGCATACTGGTTGATCATCAAGCAGCACTAGCATGTATCTTGTTAATGGACAGGGGCAGTAAGTGTGGATTGGGTCTGTGTGATGGTCCTTGCTGTTAAAGGTGCTGGAAAAATGGAAAAACTGGTGCTTGAAGGTGCTTGAAAAGTGCTTTAATTTGTTCATGAAAAAGGTGTGGGAACCCTGTATCAATATCTGCAAACAGAAAGGAAATGAAGAGGATCTGTGCTGGCTTTTCTCTTCACCTTGTACCCATTGGCATATATTTAATGCAGTTTTTTGTAGTTTTCAAAGCTTGTAACTATTCCATCTTAGTGTTTTATATTTCCTTTGTTCCAGATCATGTCTGCTCCTGCTACTTCTCGTCGTAAATGCCTCAAAACAACCCTGACTCCTTTTGCTATAGTCAGAGGGCAAACATCAGTGCATTTGTCAAACAAGCATATTTTGCATATATATTTATATATTTTTTTGTTAGGATATTTTTTTGGCCTTTTATGCCTTTATTGATAGTACAGCTGAAGATAGACAGGAAGCAGGGGGCAGAGAGAGGGGGAGTGACACGCAGCAAATTAGCCGTCCGATGCGGGATTCGAACCGAGGCCAGCTGCAGCGAGGACTACAGCCTCCACACACGGGGCGGCCGCCCAACCCACCACGCTACCGACCGCCCCATATTTTGCATATTTTAAAGTAAAACTCGGTGATCAAGACAAAGCCATGGGCCCCTCGCATAGTGTGCAAGCAGTGTCTGTCGAGAGTTTACGGATGTGGACCGAAGGAACACGTGAAAAGTTGGCATTTGGTATTCCCGTATATACTTTTGTTTAGTGAAAACAAGCACAGTGTTTTTCATATTTTTTAAGAAAACGCGGATCCTATAGTTAAAAAACTTGATGTGATAGAGAAAAACTGAGATCAGTTTTGGATTCTGCACCCAGAAATGAGTTAAAAGCAGCTAACTCAACAAAAATTGTGTTCCCCGGTGTTATTATTCTTAATATGTAAATGAGCTCCTCTCCTTCAGCTCTGCCTTTTATGTTGTGCCACACAGAACAGCATTTAGAGACATTCGGTGTCCGGGTTCAACACTGGCCGACTGTCAGTTCAGTTTCAGGTTAGTTTCCGTGTTCCCTGTTTGTTTGCACAGCCGTTGCATTGTTCCTCCTGAATAAGTCACAAAGTGTGCTCGTGAAAGGTGTGAGCAAATAGAAGCTGGATCGAAACAGTAAATAAATGATTTGCTTTTTATTCAAATGGGTCGACAGCTTTTGCATGTAGGAGCACACACCTGAGGAACGTGCATCATGCAGATAATCCTGCAGGAGCTGCAACACTTTGTCTGAGCTTTTAGTCAGTCTGGTTTGTTTACTGCACGCACGGTACGAGAACATCACAATGAACAAGAACAAATGCAGGTTTTTTTACTACCCATAAAGTCCATCAGAGACCTTTTCTTTCATACAGCTGCAACACCATAAAGTCCATCAGAGACCTTTTCTTTCATACAGCTGCAACAATTAATCGATTTAAGTTGTCTACTATTAATCTAATCAACAACTATTCTGATATTCGATTAATAATTTTGTTATTTGTTAATAAAAAAATGTCCAAGTTTTCTGATTTCAGCTTCTCTAATGTCAATATTTTCCAGTTTCTTTAGTTTTCTGTGACAGTAAGCTGAATATATTTGGGTTGTGGACAGAACAAGACATTTGAGGATGTCACCTTGGGCTTCAGGAAATGCTGATCTGATTTTTGTTTACCATTTTTTGACATATTACAGACAAATAAACTAATTGATTAATCGAATTTTTAACATTTTAACCGGGTTTTCAGTCAACAACGATGACATACTGGCTTTAAAGCAATAGTTTATTAAATCATGAACGCATTTCTCTTCTGTGTCAGCTGGATTTGGTTCAGATGTGTCTGTTCTGTCCTCAGGTGACGGTCGTGGTGCTGGGCAACAAGACGGACTTGCGCGAGCGTCGTCAGGTGGACCAGGAGGCGGCGCAGCAGTGGGCGCGAGGCGAGAAGGTGAAGCTGTGGGAGGTGAGCGTCACCGAACGCAACTCCCTCATCGAACCCTTCACTCAGCTGACCAGCCGCCTCACGCAGCCCCAGAGCAAGTCCGCCTTCCCTCTGCCGGGGCGCAAGAGCAAAGGCACCCCGTCCAACGACATCTGACATCATCTGCCCTCCCTGCATTCGCCTCGCGTGGGAATAACCAGCAGGACAGCGTGGACGGGCCCTTCAGCTTAGCAGCATTACTTTGGTTACACCTGTGTAAATATACAGTGACGCTTTTAGAGTTCAACATTTAGGGACGTAAACTTATTTGCTGTCTTTCTAAGAGTGAGATGAGAGGAGTGATATCAACCTGGATGTTAAGCACAGAGCTGGGGTAAGGATGTGCTTAGCCTGGAAGACTGGAAACAGGGGGAAGCAGCTAGTCTGATGCCTAACAACACCTCTAAAGCTCATTAATTAACATTTTGTGTCTCATTTGTTTAATCCGAACACAAACAGAAATGTAAAAAACATTTTTTGGATTTTAGAGGTAGTTGCTGGAACTACGTCTTGACATTTTCAAGCTGTAGTTGAGGTTGTTGTTCTCCACCTTTACACCCAAGGGACTGTTTACAGCTTCCCAAAGTCTTTACAGTGAAGTACAGAGACCAAAATATAAGCCTGTGCTATAGCTACACAGATGTGCTGGACAGAAACTGATGTTCGTCCAACATGCAACTCTACCTGAAATTACAGATTCTGTTCGTGTTTAGGTCAAATTAAGTCGAATCATTGAGTTTTAATGTGACATGATATTGAGCTTCTCATCTCACCTGCAGAAAGAAAACAAAAAAGCACATTACCCAACGTCTCCAACGAGTAAATCTCCACAACGAACCAAACATTAAGTGTCAAACCACAAAACCAAATCCACGTCTGTAACATCTCTGCTCTGTACAGTGTGTTCAACACTTATATGCGCCGCAGTCAATCCTTTTTTTTCTCTTCTTCTTCAGTCCATCTTAACATGGGCAAGCACTTTAGCACCAAAGATTAGACGCAACCCAAACACAGATGTCGTTCATACACACACATTTGAACTGGAGTAACGTACGTTCACGGTACTTTTTTTAAATTAAAAATACGTGTCATCATTTCAAGTTAAAGGATAAGTTCAAGACGTACAAGTCTGTCTTATGTTGATCCAATACTCATGAGTTATTTGTTGATATAATCCTAATCTGAAAGAGGAACTCTTAATCTGTCTAAATCAGACTGTTGAAGCCTGTTATTAGCTTTAAAAACTGGATTTGTGCTAGAAATAAACGGTCATAGCAACCTGTAACTCACAGAGGCATGTGATCGTTGTACTAAGACAGACTTGAGAAATCTGTAACTGTCCCGTACGCTCTGTAGGACAGTGTTTTCAAACAGGAATCTTGCACCTATAATGTTATTTCCTATGTGATGTGAATGAATCCTTGTCCTCCAGCAGGACTCAGCCAGTCCAGTCCATCTCATATATATATATTCAAATATGGCCTGGCAGCAATAATATTCCTGGTACTGCCTTTACTTGTGACTCCATAATGTCTTGTCTGGCGTTAGTTGCACTCCTGTCGTCCAGCCTGTATAATCCAATAGGGCTACTTAGTTAAAAGCTGTGTGTGTGTGTGTTAGGCCTTTCTAACAGTAGAAATGTCCAGTGTTGAGAGGAAATATTTATTTTTTAACTAATTTATTTTTGTCACTTTAATGAGCCACATTCCTTGACTTTTAGACAGCGGTGAAACAATGTGAAGGATGATCCTGCGCCGTGTTTTCTGTGTCCTTTAATGTTTCAAAGTAATAACATTTAATGTGCTGCTAGTAAAACAGAGGTGGTGAGACTCTGTAATCATGCTCTCTCCCTAAATTATTCTCTGCTCTGTAACTCTGTCTTAAGATGCACTGAATAAAATGTAGCCTCTTCATATTTTCGGTGGTGTTTCCTGAAGTTTTTTTTTAATGATGCAAAATGATCCAGACGCTTCCAGTCGGTCATGTTTAATTCTTAAAGGGAGTAACAGAACAGCTTTTTATCAGTACAGAACACAAATCACAACCAATATCCATCCATGGCTAAACATGTCTACGTGTGTAAAAACACCTTCTCAAAAGACCAGGAGTTCAGAGGAGGAGGGGGGGGAGCAAACACCAACTGGAACTTAATACATGTGAGAATTTTACACCGACATAACTGACTGGGAATCATGCTGTGACACATTTCATCTAGCGTTTTTTTAGTATTATCGTCCATCGTCAAGCACAAGCTAAAAATTCAAAAAGAGGAAAAACAATAAATGCATTATTGCCGGATCTGATTATAGTTGGGGGCGCAGATAACTTAAAAAAACAACAAAAAAAACACAATAAACAACAAAATGTCGGGAGTTAAGACTTCAATACCGAGATAAAAATCCACCCGCCCCGCCTCCATCCTCCGCTTGGAGCTACGACACCCTCACCCCCATCCTCACCCACTCCCGCTCGCCCCCAGTCGATGCCCTCCCCTACATCCCCACAAGTCGTCCAACCACCAGCAGCAGCAGCAGCAGCAGCTCCTCTGGCGATTATGTGGCGTAGCGTTTGGTCCACTGTTTGGCTATCCTGTCGTGTTCGGGTCTGTTCGTTGTGTACTGTGTGGCGATGCTTCCGACCAGAGGGTCAGCTGTGAGGAGAGAACATGACGTCAGTATTTCTACACACACTTTTTAAAAACACGTCCCTGGATTATTGTAGTTAAAGATGAAACTTGAATTTGGGTCAGTAGATGGACGGTCGGTATGAAGCAGACAGGAGGACCAGAACAAAAGCTAAGAGATGTACTGCTGTGGACGTGGGAAGTTTAAAAAATATATATATTTGCCACCTAAAGAAAAAGTCATAGCTATATTTGGAATATTTTCACAGCTTTAACTTGCTGTGAAACAGCCCTTTGTGATGGGAAACTGAAGCTGTTATATCACTCTCTGCAAAGCCACCAGTGAGGGTGCATTCAGACAGAACCCGGCACTGGTTTTTCAATTCATTTGAGTCGTGGTAGTGCGGTTTAGCTGCATGGGTGTTAGAGAAGTTGAGCTTTGGGAAAGACGCAGCCCGCAAACCCTCCACAGTCAGCCTGAAATGTGACTGAAACTGAAGCTATCCACGTGAATTCATTACTTACCTCTTTGTTATGTTCTGGCTTTGTTTATTCTATGTACCCAGTTTCTAAATCTGTGTCTGACTCAAAATAGTGACGTGAAGAAGTTTAATCTAGTTTGTGTCCGATGGTTTTAAGAGGTGGTTTTAAGGTCAAGAGACACAGACAGTGAATGAGAGCGAGGGAGCACCGGCATCGAGAAAGCCGCTTTATCAGCGAAATAAAAAAGTTATTTTATGATTGTTTCACAGCGGTTACCTTCAGCAGAGATAGACACACACTCCTCACCTCACACACTCGCCAGACAACCCTGCAGCGATACACTGCAGTGTCTGCTCATGTCTGAATGTACCCTAACTCCAGTGTTCTGCAGTCTTTGTGGCTTTGCAGGGAACATAGATCGCTTCAGTTTCCCACTGGGAAGGGCTGTAAAGCGGTGAAAACATCCTAAATATAGTTACACTTAGACTGATATTGATTTTTTAAGGTGGCTAAAAATACATTTTGTAGCTTCCTCCATCCACAGCAGGACACTGCTTTAGCTTCCGTTCTTGTCTACCGTAGCTACATACTTCCTAAAACCACATTTCAAATAACCTCAACATCCCATAAACACAAAGGTTCTTCATTATGGCTTACAGTAATTATAACCAGGGATTAAATGACGTTGTGCCTTTACATGTGTTTCTTTGTGTAGCATTCATTTTCAAAGCTACATGTTCAGGATCAGAGCTGGATTACCAAACAACCCAAGCAGCTGACTCCCCGACGAGCCGCTGTTTGGCTCAGCATTACTTTTTAGGTAATTTGATTAAATGCAGATTTGCTACAAATATTACAGTCTCAACTAATGTGGTCCTTAATTAATAAAAAAATGAGTTTTTAAATCTTAATTATGTTCATAATGCAAGCACACGCACACACTGAAGACCTGCAGCCAGAGACAATGTTTTGTGGCTTCTGGGTTTATTATAATGAAGTGGTTGTTTATTTTATTTTCATTTATTATCCACTGGAAGGATATTTACAACTGACGCAGAAAAACAGCCCAACACTACCCCACAGGGGTCAAATATGTACTATAGTAAATATAATTACACACTGTGTTGAGGTCATATACTGTAAAATGAACCGATGACTTAAAGGGGGCACAGTGCTGCTGTTAATCTTAGAATTTATGTATTTTACAGCAGGCTTTTCCTCAGGCAGTCTGAACACAGAATAATCTGGAGATATAAGGCTCTGTAATATGAGCTGGAGTCCAGAGGAGATTTAATGAAGTGAAGCTTAAACTCCTTTAAGTGGAGTCCTGTAATTTATGTACGGCTGCATATATGAGAGTCTCCTCTAACATCCACGATCAAAGGGAGAGTCACTGCGGATAAGACCTTTAAGAGTATTGAGTTACACTGCACTTAATGAGATCAGCTGCAACCAACATTCGCTCTGACCCGACATTAAACATTCACGTTTAAACATTTGTATTTACAGAGATGCTCTTTGCTTACATGTCCAGTCAGTGGTCATTTCAGATTTAAATGTGTGTTAGTGTATGGGTGTTGGAGCTCTCACCAGGGTTGCAGTCAGTGAGCAGGGAGCAGATGGACAGTAGGACCTTGGAGATGGTGAGGGCAGGACTCCAGTTGTCCTTCAGGATGTCCAGACAGATCACCCCCTGACTGTTGATGTTACAGTGGTAGATCCTCGTACGGAACGTCACCTGAAACGGAAAAGATGAGTCTATATCAAGCGGCAGCCTCTGTGACTGTGAAGTGAAGCCTACAGGGAAGTTAAGCCACTTGAGGCTGGCTACAGAACGAGTCAGTCTCCATAAGTCCCCATGTTGAAATGTCCAACTTCACAGCAGAAATAAACATGTTTACAACCTGGTACAAAAAACAGTTTTGGTCTCTATGGCTAATTTCCCCGTTCGTGACAACTGTACTGAGTCTGAATCTTTCAAATGTTTGAGTTCAAATGATATTAAGATTTAAAGTTATGCATAATTAACAGCATGGCTGCTTTGATTGGCAGGTAAGTGCCATTACAGGTGGCTTGTCTGAGTGAGCACCACCAATGATTGACATCTTTGCCGATTTCTAGATCTAAAGTAGAAATACTAATATCACGATGCCTCCTGTCTTATTAAGCATCACTCCTTCATCAACTCAAAATTGCGTAACCCACTGAGCAGAGACGTTTGTTTAACTGTATTCCTTCACAGATACAAAGTATTAGAGCGTGGACATAAGGAGTGACGTCCTTTAAAAGTGCTGCTCAAGATACAAAAGCTGTGAAATGTCTAGTTTAAGTTTTATGACTGACATCAGAGAGGCCTGATGGATCAAAGACTGGAAGCTTGAGCTGCATTACAAAGTGCAAGGGGGCCCTCCAGTGGACAACATGAAAACAACACCTCAGGAAAAGGCTTTACCGGATCACCACAAACATGCAGAATTTTACCTTGGGTGGTTTGAAGGGGTAGTCTGGTGTGAAGGCGATGTCCAGGAAAAACACTCCTCCCTCGTACACGGAGCCTGGAGGGCCCAGGATGGTCGACCTCCACTCATAGATGTTGTCTCCTTTCGGGCCAGCACTGTCAGTACACGGAATACATTTCCTCAAGGTTATTTTAAAGCCTTTCACAGATGAAAACAACTTTAGACATCCTGACTTTTTCAACACAACAATGGGACTACGATTCCAATAGCAGTCTTCATTATCCTCTCTCCGTCAGAGCTGTCCAAGTCTGAGAGACGACATGTCAAGTCACGGAAACAAGCGATGACTCAGAGCATCTCCTCTTGTCAAACAGATCAATGAAGACACACGCATAACACCAAACAGCTCAGTCCTCCTGTGTTTGAGCACATCTCTGCTCTGTTGCATTAAAACCAAAAACATTTGAGCTCAGGCTGTAAAAACTATCAACACAGACAAATCATTAACTCATAAAAACGACTGTAAAAACAGACAGACAGACAGCAGCCTTGTAAACTGCAGCTCGTTAGTTTACCGCAACAGTTGTTTGTTTAATTAATTAAAACATCATTTTAAGTTGATTTTTTGCAGCCGAGTTGACTCACTATGTTTAACAAGACAACCAATGATCTAATTTTTTACAAACTATTCTTGATATTAACATAATTTATGGCAGTGGTCACTCATATTTTCATGTTGTTTTACAGAAAGCTGAACACATGCTCACTTTAAAAAAGGTCAGGAGAACACAGACTGAGGATTTTATAGGACATAAACAGCACACTGATATGTTAATAATGATGCAAATATTAGTACAGATGGAGGGACAACAAGTCCACGTCATGATCTGGATACACAAACATTTTTTTGAGCTGTGACTAAACTAAACTAATCCGTTGTTCAGCCTTGTTCTTTTAGTCAGCTGAGGTCAGATTAGGAGTTACTGATACATTTTAATAAGCACGCGCAGACCGGCTCATCCATGATGTCATTTATTGAACCAAAAATCACTGGTTGACTTTCCAAAACAAATCTGTGGTTGGAAAACTATTACTCTCCGCCATCTGATCATTCCACAAACATTCATTCATGAGAATTTAAAGCCCACCTGTCTGTGGGAGATGGGTCATATATACGTCAGCACACAATAAAATAAAATGCATGCTTTTAACTATGTTTTACACTAATTTATCTCATCTCATAAACAAAAATACCAGAATTAACTAAAAAAAAAACATTTTTTTTTTTTTCAACAATTCTTACTCAATTCAGGTTTCAAATGTATTTTAATAGTTCGAGCACTCCTGGCATGGCTGCACAGACAGCTATCTCATTTCAAACTGACTTTTTACCACCGATCATTTAATATTTATCTATTTATTAAGTTTTCTTATCACAAATTCTTCCATCTTGTTCAAAACAAGGCAAAAAACTAAATTATTTCAAATAATTAATATAGTAGACGAATGAGACAAAATGACAAAAAACTAAAATGAGGAACGAACACATAAATAAATCAATGATTTGATGATCATCACAGCTGCAGGGAGGAAAGAAAAAAAAATCATGCCATATGCTGGATATAAAGAGGGGGAAACTTTCAGTATTACTCATGTGTAGACTAATTATTTTAATAATGAAAGGCTAATTTCCTTCATTTGAATTGAAACTTTTCTCCATTTTATTCTGGAGCCTGCAGCTGCAGCACAGAGCGTGCATTCGGTCACGGACACGTTGTGTGCATCCTGCAGATCATTAATTATTCATGACAGGTCCCAAAAAGAAAAAATAAATAAATACACACAATATAGCATTTTAGAATATTTATGGGTCACGCTAAAGTTTCCTCAGCTTTTTGCCTTCAAGTCCACTGCAGTTTCCAGTCGAGCTTAATCTATCATCCATCTGGATTAATGCACCTCCCTCCCCAGCCAGACCAGGCCAGCCTTCCCCCCTAACAGAGCTTTAATCGTCCTCGGTCTTGCATGCTTGCTGCTCCTTCCTGGACTGCCTCCCAAAAGTATCAAGATGACCATATTTCACTTTCTTCTTCTTGAAAGGAGAAGCGCTACTTCCACCGGTACACCAGCTGCTCCCTTCACCTTACACCTCTGACCTGATTCCTCAAGTTTAACGTCTGTTTTTCAGATTCTTTCTCTACCGTTTTGTCTCCTGTGAGTCAAATCTGCTAAAATGTCAGAAATGTACTTCATGTAATGCACTTCATTAAAACAATCGGGTGCGATCGCTCGTGTGAGTCACTGTGCCAACAGAGCGGGGAGTGATAAAGAGAAAAAGATCAACAGGACTTTATTTGCCTGTGGAGATAAAGCTGAAGTGTGGCTGATGGCTGCAGTCGCTTCACGAGAGCCTTGATTCAACAGCAGCGGCACAGTGAGTCAACAGCAGCCAGCTTCTGTTCAGCCTTTCAACGCTGGAGATGTTTTTCATGTAATTGACTGCTTGATGAAGCGCTCCCCCTACTACGCTTCCCAGTTTGCCTTTTTCATTTTCACACACAAGTGGGGCTCTTAAAGCATGTTAGTCCCATAAAAACAAAAAGGAGTCGCTTCAGAGGAAAATTCCAGGCGTGCAGCAATGTGTTTACACGCGGAAATACTTTGAATATTTGAAATAAATAAAAACACAAAAGTATCTGTTATTCAGACGCAGCTATATGAGAATAATTCAGTGCACAAATGGCTCCAAATCGGTTTGGAGCCGAGTTGCTCTGCACGGTGCTTGTGTAGTAATAAGTAGCAGCTTGTGTGTGCTGTGTGTCCTGAGTAGCGACAGCGGAGGTAAATGTCAGGCAATAATCTCACTTTTCCGAAGCAGGCACTCCACCGTGCTCGCTCTTTATGGCTGAGAGGCAGAGATGTATCCTCAACGAGAGGCAAACATACAGAAAGTATCACAGCTAGGCTGCCCACATCAAATTCAAGGGTTTTTTCCATGACTTTCCAGGCCCGATTCCCTTAAATTCAAGGACATGACATGACCTGAGACATCAATCAAGGTTAATGACTGTTACGACACTGAGGAGACACACGTGCAGACCAACAGAAGGTCAATTTCAATGTTTCTATATTTATGGGCAAATTATACAAATCCGAGCACTTCAACGTCTGCTTTTAAAAACCTTCAAGGCCTTGATTTTCCACAAACTTTCACACAAACAAACGCTCAGGCTGCTCTCGTAGCGAGGACAGACACTTAAATCATCTCCGTGTCCTGCTGTAATCTACTGTTACGGCCATATGAAGTTCAGCAGTAAACAAAGTGGCCAAGAGATCAGAACAATACAGATTTACGGAGCTCTCCTTTATGGTGTCCTGGGAGAGCTGTAATTAAATCTCTCTCACTGTACCGTTTCCCTGCATTTCTGTCACATAATGCACTGCTTCTTTCAGAGAACTGTTGCAATTACAAATGCTTTGTTACACTCTTTGTATATTTCTTTTGTTTGCATTGAAACAACACAAGAAAGCAGAGAGAAAAACACAAAACTCTTTCTCTCTGTGCTGAATTTTTGGACCACAAACTGCTCCAGATCTTTAAAATGTGATGGGTTCCTTCTCCCAGCTGTTCTCCTGAGATCTCTCCACATGTGCTCTATAGGATTAAGATCTGGACTCATTGCTGGACACTTCAGGACTCCCTAGGACTTTGTCTTAAACCATTTTTGGGTGCCTTCTGAAGAACGCTTTGGGCAATTTTCCTGCTGCAAGACCCATGACCTCTGACGTCCATCTGTTATTCAGACGCAGACCTCTGATGTCCACTTTGCTGCTTCAGGCACTGGATATGCCTGAAGCAGCAAAGAAACCCTGAAACATCAGTGGACCTCCACCGTGTTTGACTGTAGGGTCTGTGTTCTTTTCTTTGAAGGCCTCTGAAAATAGAAGAATCACCATAAAAGCTCTATTTTAGTCTCATCTGTCCACAGGACTTTCTCCCAGATGGATTTTTGGCTTCCTCAGGTAAGTTTTCACAAAGTCCAAATGGGCTTTTTTTTTTCTTCTTTCTAATGTGTATTTGGATTTTGTACTGTTGGTCCGACAAAAGCAGAAATGAAAAGACACTTTTCACCATTTACTTTGCAGAAAACACCATGAATCAAGAAAGCAATGGGTCTATCCCTCAACAATGGAAATCAACATTATTCACAGCCCTGTTTGTAAGCATTAGTCTGTGATACTAAGCACATATTGATTCAGAAATATGCATAGGAGTAGTGTAATAAAGAGTAGCAAACACTGGTGCCACTCACAGGCCCACATCAGTTCATTTCCTACTGTGTTTAGGCGTGTATACAGTATTACCAAACCCATTTGCAATTATACAAATTACCACGCCGTGAACATGGAGCCACACCAGCCTCAGCTGTGAGGAATCTAACGAAGGCGTAACATGAATGGAGGAAGGGCTCTGCAACCCTGTGATCACACACATTACACATTCGCCATATACAGGGTTCCCACACCTTTTTCATGAACAAATTCAAGCACTTTTCAAGCACCTTCAAGCACCAGTTTTTCCATTTTTCCAGCACCTTTAAATAGGTAGCCTACTAGTTGTGTTTGCCATGATGGTCATGGGAAGCGCAGCGGTGCCACTGTATGGCATAATAATATGGGTCTAATTAGCATTATTTCATATGGTGGTAGATTGACTGTTTTGATTTTTTAACTAATTGTGAATTGGCTTGTATTCTCAGCTTGTGAGCGGTGTATTGTGTAACTACCATAGCGCAATAACAGTGACAAATAGACATCACACAAATTTCAAGCATTTTCAAGCACTTCACAAAAAATTCAAGCATTTTCACAACCTTGAAAACACTGAATTGAAATTCAAGCATTTTCAAGGAATTCAAGCACCCGTGGGAACCCTGCATATAATAAAGCCTGAGGCCTCAGTGTGGAGTTATACATTATACCGTCATCGTAAAAAGGTGGAAAAGTTTAAGCTAAATAGCGGCTAACAGACCACTTTGTTTGTTGACACAGGAGGTGAGTGTAGCGAGTAAAGGTGGATGGTGTGCGGTTAAAGATCTTTAACGACAGTTAGGTCCAACCAAGTGCTTCGATTGTTCGTTATAGTAACAAACTTTGCACCACGCAGATGAACTTTTCCCACAAATAACATTCAACTTAAACTACAAATGAGGACGAAGGGAAGGAAAGAAGTCTTTGAACTGCTTTCAGACTCGGATAAGTCTTAAAAATATTAACGCCGAATGGGCTGCGGGGAACTTAAGGCTCCGGCAGACTTCCAGATTATAGCCAGCGAGCTACCGTTCAGGAAAATGTTGATGTGTCGCTTGACAACACTGAAGTCTCGGTATAGACGTGGAAATATTTGTGTTGGCGGAGACAAATAAATAAACAGACAAATCATAATCTGTTGTCACTTATTACTGCTGTATAAAAGCAGTATCACAGCAGAGGTCGTGCTGTTATACTAAATATCAGCACGGGTGTTCTTATTTTTTTAGCAGTCTACTGTGCTGATATTCAGCATAACAGCACGACCTCCAGTGTGATATTGTCTAATATCGTAGTGAATGGATGTTTAGATCAAAAATAAACCCGACAGCATCAAATACAACACTAGTCCGCAACATTTTTGACTCTTTATAGCCGAGCAACACTACCAGTGAGCTCTCGTCACAGGTTGCATATGGTTTTTGTTTAAATTAGGAAACAAACTTTAACCATTGAGCAACTGCTGGAATATACAACGATACATCATGTTGAAAATGAAAATATTTTACCATTAAAAATCTTTTTAGTTACACATCACTGCCACTCTGGACACGAGACAGTTTAAAGGTCTAAAACACTGTGTACATTGTGTGATTAAATGGAATAGCCAGGGGGTGCTATTAAGACACGAATGCGTATCTTAATGCAGTTCATTTACACTGTGTAAGCAGCATTCCTGCAGGGGTGCCCTGACCCTGCTAATATACTGGTCACACCACAAGACCTCAATCAGGACCCGCTGCTGTGCCGAGAATAGACATTGTATCATTTCCCACTGAATCAACCAGAGTGAGGTTTCTTTCGCCTGACAACAGAGGCGTCTCACATTCACAGAGGAGCCACAGAGAGCGCCCGGGCTTCCTCCCCGCCTGCCTCCGACGGCACACAAAGGCTACCCCAGTGCTTTGTGTGAGGCAGTAATATGCCATGCTATCACTGTTGTCGTTCACTTCAATACCAGAGGAGGGGTAAGGGAGGGGAGGGGGGCTTCTTCCGCGACACACCGCAAGGCGAGTGCTGACATTTCAGCCGCGTCGGTTTTTCTAAGCCTTTAACCTTTCAAACAGGCACACGGCGGACAGACTCTGGAGGATGTGTTCAGCCAGCCAACAGATCTCGTCTGCAGCCACTGTGAGCTCCAACGTGCAGATTATTAAGGTTTATTATGAAAGTTTTCACCCTGAAATACAAGGAATGGAATTTTACCGAAATGTGATTTCTCACTTTTTGTGCAAGGAAATATATAAGCTATGAAATTACACCTATTGTGTATATTATAAGAATTTCTCAAAAGGGGATAAAACACCTGAGGATGAATGCTCTGAATAGATGTGTTTCATAGCATTGGTTGAGTTGACACTGAGAGGCTTGTTAGGATATGCAAATTCAACTTTTATGGTTAGCTACTGGTGGGAGAATGACATCCTGTATTGTTTTTAAATGTTGATTCAAGCGCACACAGAATATGCTTTATATGAGCATTAGCCATTCAAACGGACTGGTGAGCTGGCTTCTAACAATGTAGCTGCTGAGTGTAACCCCCCTCTCCTACCGAGCAAGACTCAATCTAGACCCGGCATTTAAAAGTAAAAGGCTCATTGTAACGTAACAAAACATGACTTTTATTTGCAGGTGATCATTCACAAATGGGCCATTAGGTAGTCCCCTAATAACAATGAACATTTCATATTGTAGTTAATTAATTCGTACAGTTTGTGTGTGTTGTTTGAACCACCGCTGACTGTCAAAACTAAGATCTACTGCTACAAGTAGTACTGTCTGTGACTAAAACCATATCACAGAGCGACGTACAAAGTCGCGGAGCAACGTACAAAGTCACAGATCTATGTACAAAGTTGCAGTGTACGAAGTCACAGAGCCAAGAATAAAGTCGCAACGTACAAAGTTGTAATGCACAAAGTTGCAGAAGAACATTCAAAGTCACGGAGTAACGTATGAATTCACAGAGCAGTGTACAAAGTCAAAGTACGATGATAATTCGATGTTGGAGATTTTTGGACTTTTGACAGCTGCAATACAACAAAAAATACCAAACCACTGAAAGCAGAGCTACCTTTACTGGCAGCTACATCAGAATAAAATCCAATATTTACTATACAACCATTCAACTAATTCACTTCGCGACAAATATGTAAGAAAACAAGAGAACATGAACACTGCCTGTTCTTCTAATATTACGTGAATGCAGCATTATAACTTAAGTGACGTAACGTTCATGTTTAATATCTGCTCACAGACACTACAATAATAAAGCATAAGTCAGCTCAAACACCTGCGTATTTTAGTTTGACTTTCAGTGTAAAAGCCTCATAAATGATCATGAAAGATCAAAATTTCAATGAATCCGTCTCAACATTTTATATATATCGCTTCATGATGCCTTTACTCGTAGTCTCGTCTCTTCATCGTAGATCTTCCATCAACAACAACACCGGGCTTCATTTTCAATCACCACTCTCTGCTTGCAATGGTGTTGTGATGACAAGGAGAAACACTGTAATAAGCCGCCTGACTGAGACAATATAATGACTCCACTTCACTTGAGTGCCGAAGAGACTCTGCACCACGTACCCACCTCCTCCCCACCCCGCCAATTTAATACAATGGCAATCAGCCCGCAAATGTTCTCTCAGTGCTTTACGAGTACAGCGCAGGATGAATATCGTACGGTAGCATTTGTGTCAGATTCCAGGCTGAAACATTTAAAAAAAAGAGACAGGATTTATTATCAAGGCTGAGCGAAAAAGATGAAATAAATATCAAGGCACCAGCGAGAGACTTGGACTAATACTAAATGCCAAATAAAAGAGTCAAATTGATGTTCATAACAATTAACTGTTGAATGGCAGCAAGCAAATCCTCACACGCATAAAACCTTAAATTAATGTTTGAAGCCCCGTTACTAAGATCTAGTGGCTGCAGTTATATACTTATACATCAGCCCATTGTAAGAAACACTGATTCACTACAATGTGAAGTCTGCACTAGAAGAAAAGTCATGGTGTCATCACACTCTAAACCTTCTCAGGCTAAAAGGATGTTTGTTATATGCCGGATTCAGACCAAATCCGGCAACGGAGAGAAGTTGAGCGGGAGCGGTTCAACTTTTGGAGAAATGTAATCCGGTGTCGCGCTGCAGCAGCCAATCCGACGATCAGATCGGTCGAACCTCTCGGCCTGAAATGTCGCCTGACTGCTGACTGCCGGATCAAGAAAGCCCAAACAGACACACCCCAACACATCGCCACACAACCGCATATTATTTAACCCGGGGTATCATTAGCCCTGGGCTAAATGGGCTTTTCAAACTGCACGTTGCCGAACTCTACAAAGCACTCTTGGATCAATCTTAGCCCCGGGTTAAGAAAGCGTTCCCATTGGCACATTCTAGCCATGACTTTAGCCTCCAGCTCGCTGGCTCTGCTTCAAACCACAGTTAGTCTGAAGTTTACGGGGATAAATCCTGAAAAATCGACAAAAAACACGAGGCTAAAAGTTCACACGGAGCTACAGTAAACAGAGTGTAAACATTAGTCATGTGTCACAACAGACATTTAAATCCAGAGCTGCAGTGTGAGCTGCATAGCCCTGGGATTAGGTTAACACTGGGTTCAAAGTGCATGCGTGCTTGCCCTGGGCTATGCAAAGCCCTGGGCTAATATACATGATGAGCTCCCGTGTGAGTCTTAACATGCAAGGCACAATTCTTGTGCAAAACTGCGTATTTAAGCCCGATGCTACAAGAAATGTTTTCAGCTTTACCCTGATACAATACCTTCATTTTGATATCTTACCTTAATTTGAGAAACTCCAACACACATTTCAGTCAGAGGTTTGATGAGTTGTCACTGATGCGAGACAAAGCGAAGTATCTACTTCCCCCCCTCGCCCCTCGCTGCCCAACTGAAGCCTGGCACGGAGAAGGGAAACTTCTTCAAAACTTCCATCTTTGCAACAGCGGCAGCAGCTCAGAGCTCAGCGGTCGCTTTCAGTGCTTGCCGAAGTACTAACGGTGTACAGGCCAGCCACTTCCTCTCCAGGGACGAGGGCTTTTTATAGATATGAAGAAGCTGTTGAGAAAACCTCAGTAGTCTCAAACATGCAAGCCGGTAACACACTGCAGAGGTGTGTGTGTGTGTTTAAAGAGAGCGACTGAACAGAAGGGATCATATGAAGATCAGATGGCTCACACCAGGCCTGGCAAACTCTTGCACTCACACACCGGCCAACTTATTTCACTATATGATCAGGAGAGCCTAAAAAAAGGCACAAAGGATATCGAATTAAGTGATTTCCGGGTGGTTCGGGCTAAACGTATTAAGTAACGTCGTGAGCTGCCGTATCTGTCCGACCCTACTTAGCACTAATTAGCCTACTGTACGCACTAAGTCGTCTAACTTTCCTTAGCTGTCATGAAGCCCGCGACCGTGGAATGTCAGGAATCTGTCTGGCACCCGGGGGGCAGCAACATCTTAAGAGGGAGAGATACAGTGAACGACAAGGGTGAGAGGACGCGAGGGCTGAGCGAGAGACAGTGAGAACAAAAGCGCGAGCGATAAATAAAATAGCCGGGCCGAGAGGAAAAAGGAATAAAACATGGTGAATAGAAGCAACACGGGGAGGGAGGGAGGGAGGGAGAGGGAGGCCTGTGATGTCTGCAGTTCACACTTGAGTGGCAACGAGGCAGTAGAAAAATAAAAAGCTTGGCATTCCCTGTGTGGAGTATAATTAGATTTTGATAAATGACAGATGAAAGACTCCGGCCTTACTGTGCCCATAAAACAAAGTTTGCTACGAGAGAGAGAGAGAGAGAGGCGCTGTTGATAATGGAAACTAGTCGGGGAGAAGTCTTTTCGTCATCAGTCAGTGTCCATTTTAAGAGCGAAGGGGCCCGAAAGCAAACCTCCGGAGAGATGAGACGACAACCAACTGACTCATCGATGTGTAATCCATTAAACGGCATCTGCGAGGCGGAGCTGGCCGGCTCCATTCATACCCTAATGAGCAGATTCTGTGCTAAATGAAGCAGAGAGGACTAAAAATGCACACAAAAAACAACACACACAAAAAATCCCCTTTCTTGCACGTGGTGCTGAATAGGTTTTTTTTCTTCCACCAAGTGGAACAGAAGTTTAAATGAAACGATGGGGCCTTTCTTCAACGCTGGTGGTGAGATAGAAAGATAAATCACTCAGGGTGCGGTCACACCACGCACGCTTGGAGATATTTATCTCGAGCGTTTCCTTCTTCGGTTCATCTGGCCAGGTGAGAACAATGGCCCTTGAATGCAAGCGTGGCAGAATAAACACGCGAGGATGTGTGCCTTCAGCTCACTCAGTGAGAATGACAGGAGACCTAAAACAACAATATCTCGATACTTTTTGACTTCCTTATCCCCGTTTGAGGCACACCGCCACAGGCTCGCTTCGCTTCCTACGAATGTATGGTTTCATTTTTTTGTAAAGCTCAAAGTCATTTCCTATAAGAGACATGACTTGTAATAAAAAAGAAACGGAGCACGTGTTGGGGAAATATCTTTTATGTTTTATCCTTTCATCTCTTCATCTTTTATTTTTACTTATTGTCTTTTTATCCCTTTACTCTAAACCACACATACATTTCTTTTATTTTTCTAGCCCATCAGTGAATAGCTGTTTTTAATATTTATATTCTGTAGCATTGAATCTGTCATGTTTTGACATCTTTACTTCTCTTGATCTTTACCTGTGTGGCCTTCTTTTGGGTCTGCTGCTAAATAAATAAATACATAGAGTACTCTACTGATCCCCAACGGGAAAATCTGTACAGTAATTTTGTGCAAAAAGAAAAAAAGCGAGCTGTGCAATCTTAGTCAGTGAACGAGTGATATCCAAAATATAAAGTGTCACAGAATGAGTCTCCTCTTCCCGCACAGAGGGGAGTCGTTAGAAAGTGTTATGGCAAATATGCAAATGAAGCTTTATCTCATTAGAAATGCAGAAATGTGAACGCTGGATAAAGCCAGGTTCAAACTTATTGTTTCATTTTGTTGACATGTTAGAGTCTCTCTATAAATCGGGAAAAAAAACATCATATTTTTGCCATGTTTTTATGAATATGAGTATAAAACTGGAAGGTTTGGTGTCTGTAAGAACGACTGAAGTAAAGATTTCTGCCTCAGAGTTTGAGATAAAAAAAAAAACAACCTTTAAAGTTATGTATCGTAGAATTTTACACATTTTAAGACACTACAGGTTGACAAGTAAAACCTTTAAACTAACAGATACTTTTCAGTTGATTACTTAAATTAAGACGATTATTTTTATGTTTAAATATGCAAATGAAGCATCGTCTGATGCTTTTACTGAAATCTACACAGACAAATAGACAAGGCATTGCTAAATAATCACTTAAATGTGTATTTTGGCCATTTCTTTCCTCAGTAGAACATGTTATGGAAGCAAATTAGTCAATTTCATGCATTAAAAAAAATATCTTTAGTGTCATTTTTAACAATTATTGTTTAAAGAAGACCTGTGCCTTGTCTGACTGGGAAGAAATGAGGGCGCGCGGGTGAAACGTATCATCTCATACCATCAAAAACTACAGCTGAAACTTTTGTTTGTCATTTTGCTCCTCGGCTGAATCCGTGCCGGTGCTGACTAATCTAATCTACAAGCAATCTGCATCTTTGTTAGTGGCGCAGCAGCAATTGAAGTCTGAATCAGTTTATCAAGTCAAAAGAGTTTCGGCTTTGTACAAAAACAGAGCTGCTTCAAAGAAATAAAAATCTCGTGTCAACAACCCTGCATTCATCAAATCTTTCCCCCCCCCTCTCGCTGAGCCATCAGAGCTTCCAGCAGGCCTCAGTGTAAGGAGCTAATCTGTGGCGCCACAGGGGGCTTGAGGGGGGTTCAGCTACGGTGCAAATGTTCCTAAAGTTGAGATTTATGACTCACTCGCACACACACACACACACAGACAGTGCAGCGTTGAATGAAACAGCTCCTGTGTGGCTAGGGGTTCCTGGTCTAAGTGCATGTTTTGGGTCTCTCAGCTGCGTAACTCGTGGTTTTAAGCTTTGCGGCCGCCTCCATGGTCCCCACATCTTTAACTGAGAGTCAGCAACAAACCGGTTATCGCTTCAAGACATCTAAACTGTTACTCCAGCTCCTGACTCGATCCAGGGTGTGCCAACACAATGCTGCTGCAACAACAACATCTTCACCTCCGCAAAAAACACAACACACTTCATCCCAACCCCGATATCCATAGACACGGAGAGATCCAGCCAGAACGAGCTCCATGTGTCAAACTTGTTGTGCAACTGATTGCGCTTGCTGACACATGGTGATAATTCATTTTCAGGACACACGTCCAAAACCTGCCGGGCTTGTTTTAAAGACAGGTCTGTTACGTAGGAGATCGGTTTTCAACGCTCCATGCTCGCCTGGCTCTCAGTGTGTTAATACAGAGCTCAGCTTAAAAGGTTCATTTCCAAAGTACAACTTTTTGGGGAGGTCTGTTTGGGATTAAGAGTTGGTACCACATCCAGACACAAATCTGGTTTCTGCATGAACACAATCAGTTAAAATGGATGCGGATGTTGAGCTACTTCAAGAGTTAGAAAGTCTGCAGAAACGTCTGTTAATGTAGCGCATGTCTACATTATGTTGGATTGTTGGATCATTTTTCATTTTTGAGGGCGTCCCAATTAATCAAATCCACAATTTGATTTGACCTTTAAGGTCACCATTAAACCGGATTTTTTCCAGCATTGACACTCATCCCATGGTTAGACTATCAAGTCTTGATTTAGATTTCTATGAATTTAAAACAGTTGGATTTAAATATCCCGACAACTGTCATTTACATGCAGGGAGGACTCAACCTTTATAGTATTTTTCTTATCCACCTTGTATATTATCTTATCTCATCAAGATATAACTGTCACATCCTTTTTTTTTCCCTTTTCCAACGGACCGCATTCTTGAAGCACGCGGTCACAATTAAATAACAATGATTTGACACGTTGAGCAAACTGTTAAGTGCACAACACAAACAGGTTCTTTGCAACAACAGCTCCGCTGTGAAAACTGGAGTCACGCTTCTGATTTTGACACTCAAAACTGAGAGCTTCTTCTTTTGACTGATTTTCTTTTTTTTTTTGGTATAAGATTTCAACTGTGACACCTCTCACCTCTCTCTTTTAATATCAGGCTGATGACCCATAATGATGCACGTTTAGCTTCGCATGCTGTCAGGACACACTCTGATCCCAGAAGGTCGAGATTCAGATGAAAGAGTTCAAACAGAGAAACAGACTCTTCAACCAAACGGTCTACCTGACCCGAGGAGATAGTTGATACAGAACAGGACTCTCGATCTGTGCAGCAGCTTTAACCAGACAACAGCCAAAGATTTTCTTAAAGCCAGAAGATAACAAGAAAAAACAACTATTGAACCAGGTGGGCACGGATTCTTCAATATCAGTGCTGACACACAACCCCTCTACAAGCAGCCGTGCAAGAACTTTGCCTTCATAAATGGTCTGAAACTGAACTTTCTCTTCTCTCTGTAACAGGCAGACATATTCAGTCAGCGTTCAGATTTAATTCTCCCAACAATAACACCTGATCGATGCGTGAAAAGAGCAAGATGAAACAAAGAGATGGCCTTAGCTCAGATTTCCTTAAATCCCTTTGCGCTCCGTCCATCATCCACAGAAAGTGTGCATGGCTGCAGCTTTACGAAGCAGACCTTTCAGTCTCTCATTACCTCCATCGTCTTTGTCTTTGGAGTGACTAGACATGCGAGGCAGCGATGCAGAAAGATCTTTTTTCTTTTTTTTCTTTTCCACTCCGGCACACAGAGAGATTTTCAACCTTCACATCCAAGGCTTCCCCTCTCTGTCACAAAGGACTTCTTGAATTCATTTCTCATTAACAGACTAAAAAAAATGTCCACTGACGACCCAGATGCTTTCAATGACCCATTAATAACTCAAGGTTGGCTTACCTGCAGTTTGGTGGAGGATCCAATGTGATGTCAGCCAATTCCTTCTGAATTCTGCAAAATAAAAAGACGAATCTCTTAGTGTTTGCAACTAGAAAACCTGTCACATCTCCTCTCTCTGAGCTATGGCTGTGGCTCGTAAGTAGGACAAACTCCTGACTTGTTGTTGGGGGAAAGCGAGCATCAGTCCTGAGAATAAGTGGCAGTACATCTGCAGCTGTAAAACTCAAACTAAAACCTGCACCACCTCCCCACCCACCCGACTCCGTCTCACCTTTTCGCACTAGTAGAGAGGAGTTTGGAGGTCTTGCTCATGCTGGCTTTGCTTTCTCGTTTCTTTGAAGGGTTTCCGTCCTGTTGCTGTTGTTGCTGTTGTTGCTGCTGCTGCTGTTGCTGATGATGGTGATGATGAGTTGAAGATGAAGAGGAGGAAGAGCTGGTGCTGGCACGGGAATCTTCATCCGACATACCGAGCCTGGAGAACACACACACACAAAAAAGAAAATTACACAACATTTAACAATGGAGGCTTGTCTTAAGAGGCATGTGATCACAGCTTTAGATTCAAGTTCAAATCTTCCAAATAGGGCATGCATCCAAATGCATAACTAAAACTCGCACTGTGTTTGTCTTTTAAAAATCACTCTTTGTACTTAGTTGCAGTGCATTTTTATTAACATGTGCATGCTGCATGCTGCTACACCTGCATGCCGAATTAAAGAGGGCATCCTTGCAGTCATTCACAAACCGATGTTGCGCGTCTGGAGTGCAAACGTGAAGCTGGCGAGCGCGTAAACTTTAAAATCAGCTGATTTTTAAAGGGAATCCTGCACGGCTCTTTCTTTAAAAACACACAAAGCAATGCATATGTTGCAACTATCGTTTTTTCTAACTACCCACGCGTGGATTTGGGGTTAAATGTTGTAAACATGCATGCATTAGTTGTTTTTTCCCCTCTTCCTCCATAACGCGTAAATTGTGACCTCGGCTCCGGGCGTTTATTTTTAGCCATGTCGGGGCTGCGACAAAGGAAATCATTTGGTGAAATAGTTCGGCGTTACAAGGGCCTAGTTCATGCCCAGACAAGACGGAGGGATAGGCGGCCACACAACAGCCAGAGCTCTCGGTTGAATAGGTCGAGGAGGAGGAGGAGGAGGGAGAGAAAGGAGAAACAACACCGACGGGGCGATGTCGCAGTCGGCAGGGGAGCCCCCTCTACCACCTCCTCCTCCTCCTCCTCCACCTCCTGCAAACACCTCAACAATTTCCAGAAACTTTCACCTAAAGAAGTCAGCGTGCTGTCAAACAGCTGCTGTCAACACCTTAGAATAAAAAAGACGCAAAACAAACACGCAAGAAAAATATTTAAAAACACGGAGTTCAGGTTGTTCCTCGCGTTTTTTTTGTTTTTTTTTTAAAGCTATATCCGTCGACATGCAGCTGATCTCAGTGCAGCCAGCCAGCCAGTCACAGGATGGACCCGACTCCTGTGAAATGTATCCTTGTTTGCCGGATAACAGCGATCACGGTGTTTAGTCCAAACATCCCCAAAAAACAAAAACACGCGCGTCCCTCCGACCCGCACGGTACCACGCGCTGTAAGACCGATCATTCAGTATCTGATACCTTTCTTTTGTGTGTGTGCACAGCCTGTCTGTGTGTGTGTGTGTGTGCCGCCGCCTGGACGCACCAGTGTCACAAAAAAACACACACAAAAAAAAAACAACACACCTACAATGAGGAGGCGTGCAACATCCGGTCAGCATCTTTAAAAAAATAAAAGCATATGACTGAATCATGAGTGAATGAATCAGAATCAGAAATACTTTATTAATCGTGTTGTTACAGACTGTAAGTGAGATAGTTTAGATAGTTTATAGATAGATAGATAGATAGATAGATAGATAGATAGATAGATAGATAGATAGATAGATAGATAGATAGATAGATAGTTTATTTATCCCAAGCTGGGAAATTATAGTGCAGCAGCAGCATTACACAAAGTGACAAGTGACAACAAAGAATAAAAATATACTATAAAGCAAAATATACATAATAAAATATCAAAAAAGCAATAGTAAATACGATAAAATAAAATATATTGTACAGAGGTATATACAGCAAGTTGGTTATTTCGAACACAACAAATCCAATGAAAAAAGTCAAAACAACAATAACAATAGTCAATACAAAAAGTAACGTGAACCCAACATGTCCGAAAAGGAGTAGGATGAAGCATATGCTTATTTAAAACCTACCCCTTCTCCACTATTCAATTAATAATCATACTCCCCAAATATACATTTCTGAACTAATACATATTTACAAAAATAGAGAAATAGAAAATAAATAGATTAAATAAACAAAGTGATAGCAAGAAAACAGAACTTTAACCCTATACACCGATACGACTATCCTGTTTTACACTATATACACATGTATTAAATAACAGTTAAATAAAACATCCAGTAAAATAACAGCCAAGTAACGGTGAACTATACAATGTATGAATCGTTACCGTTACTTGGCTATTAATATACTGTATAAGACTATGTTAGTCTGGTCTTGAGAATTTTTTGTTATGATTTCCGTACAGACAGCATTCCTATGACACAGATTGTTATCTATATAATTGCACCCCTCTGTACTTCGCATAAACTTTTCCTTTTTGTCCAACTTTATCCTCTGTTCTAGATAGCACTCAAGAATAAGATAAAATAAAAAATAAGAATATATAATGTACCATATAAAATTTTATTAGATAAAGATAAGATAAATGGAGGTGGTGATATCATAGTCATAAGACGAGATAAGATAAGAGGAGCTTTACTGCTGCATGAGAAGTGAGGGCTAGTAGGAGATCAACATAGTGTGTAACTTTTAAAAAAACAGAGCATGTAGGATAAAAAAAATTAAAAAAAAGACCATATACACCAATACAAAGTGTATTTAGAGAGAAAATGTCACAAAAATGGTGGGAAGGTCTGTGCCCAGGTCATCTTTCTTGGTTAAATCTGGGGCAGCTGGACTTCTTGTAGATCTGTAAAGATATTTCACGTCTCATCCAAGAGGCTTCTTCAGTTTTCTGACTGACTGACTGGCAGGGGACCCCAGGTATACAGTCTTGGTGGGATGATCGTTAACCAGGCCAGTGTTTCCAAACTTGGTTTGTTGGTGTTGCTTGTTATATTGTGACGACTGTCATCCAAGTTGTTGTTAAAGTATCTTAAAATTAAACATTCAAAACTTCAAAGAGTGTTAAATTTCAGAGCTTCGTGTCAAAAACTGCAGCTCCTCGAACAACCACTTGAGGCTGGCTACAGAACGAGTCAATCCTCATAAGTCCCCATGTTAAAATGTCCAACTTCACAACAGCCTGGTACAAAAAACAATTTTGCCTTCTATAGCTAATTTCCCTGTTCATGACAACTGTACTGAGGGTGAATTTTTTATATAACTTACCTGTTTAAATTATATTAAGGCTTAAAGTTATGCATAATTAAGAGTGTGAATGATTTGATTGATTGGCTTGAGCAACCAGACCTCGATCCACGTCTTTTCCAGAGCATCTCAACAGATCTTTAAAAAAAAAAAAAAAAAAAATGTGCGCTTTTATTTTGTAGGTTTCATCAGCCTCATTTCCGGGATTACCTTGAACAATCAACAGGAACTTGACACTTGGCCGCTGGACGCGTGCCTCTTCTTCTTCGCCGGAAGTGTTGGTCCAGCAGACAGACAGACAGACAGACATCCTGACATTGATTCATCATTTCTGTTCAGTGTCAAAAGAGAGACACAACAGTGAAAACACAACAGTGAAAACACAACAGTAAAAACACAACAGCTCAGACACACTGCATGGAAACATGATGCAGGAGCAGCGACATTAACTCAAAGTCTGAAGAATATTTAATTTACTGCACCCTAAACTACCTGTTACAGAATATATTGCACCCGATCAAGTTTAAAACAAATATTTAAAGTACATTTACAATTTATCTACCATAAAGCTGTGTCTGAAATACATGATGATGACTCATTTCTGGAAGATATTTCCGTGGGTGTGACATGACAACAACAAAACAACATCACCTTGTGTTATTACTAATCTTTACCGCTTTGGCTGGGAAGTAATAAAATAAGGCTACTGTTAGAGTTACTACCCAACGCCTACAAAACAAGCGGCGACCAGGAGTTGAGTGACAGTTTTAAAAGGGCCATTATGCAGCTTGATAAAGTGTCCTGACATGTGGAATGTGTTGCGGGTTAAATACACATTAAACAAAGTGGTTTGCCCGTGAAAGGTGCAGAGTTATAAAGTGGCAATTTTATTGAATTTTCATAGCATGTGGCTAAAGCTCCCGGGGGTTGAATACACCTTCTCCAAAGAGAGAGACGTTTCTGTAGCTTCATTTTCATTTTCATTTCTCCGTGTGAAGATGTGATCTTTCTAATAACTTTAACCTCACACCATCATCCTGTTTCAACATCCTAAATCCAGATCATACTCATGTGAGACCATGAGGTCACTTCTTCTTTTTTCTGGGGGTTTTTTTTTGGTTACCTAACTTAACAGGAGTTTACATTCAACGATTAATGCCTTTTCTTTATGTAGTGTGTTTTATAAGATGATTTCTACGGTAGAGCATCAAGGCCACAGGAAAAAAATGGATTTAGTTTAGTTTAAAGTTAAAAAAAAACTCACAAATTTTACTATCTTTATACTCAGTATGTTTAAATTTAACAAATTTTTAGGCCAACAATATAAACAAATCAATAAAAGATTCACTATCTCGAATTAAATTCTGTAAGTGGCCCTGAGGCATCCTCTAACTGGGTCATATGTGTCTTTATCTCATGTTGAATTACACACAAAAAAACGATCAGGTTATAGTTTTGTTTTGTTTATTTGGCTGGATTTGACCTCCAAACTCCAGATTACATTTGTTCAGAGAGCCCCTCCTCATTCAGTTTCCTCTTCTATAAATTCCTTTTGCCACTTCGCCCACAGGGGAATTGTACGAAAAGGCACAAAAAGTACAATTCCCCTGTGGGCGAGTAGAAAGGAGCGGCAGCAGAAGTGGCATAGAGGTTGTGTTTCCCTGTTTGTTTATCAGAATAAACATAGTGCAGGAGTAAAATGTGTATATAGAGTTTGAACTGTTTATTGTTTAGATCACACACCTTTTCTGGATCACCTTAACTTCCGGGGACTGATTGTGGTTTCAACTTTTTTTTTTACCTGTGCACTTGGTGCTGGTAGTTAGACAAAGAAGGTGACACAGGCTCATCACATCTCGTTTCGTACCATCTCGTATTATATTGCATCATATAGTTTGTCTAGTTCTGTTTGTCATATTGTGCCAATTTACGTTTGTTTGTACTCTGTATTTAATTAATAAGCATCATAAAACTTACTCGATGTGACTGTGGCTAGCTGAGGTGAGGGTGGCTGGGGGTGTGTTTATATGTGTTGGACGCCTTATCGAGGCTGGAGCTTGCTCTCATTCAGTCTTCTGCGTCAGCCTCATGTCGGGAAACATCAACATCTGAACAGAGAGGAGGACTTGGGTCATGGTCCCCGTATTTCTATGATGAAGGTATGGTCCTTCCTTTGGCTAAACACGTGCATGTGTGTGTGTGTGTGTGAGTGGTTATTACTGTATATTTGAGGACTGTGATATTAAAAATATATGCAAATGTAAAAGATACTGTATAAAAAAAGGAGTCTCCAGACACTTACTGTTTGGGACAAACTGTCTATGTTGTTTGACATAATAACCTGTTTGGCATTTAAGAGCATGTCTATCCTAACTGCAAACAAAGACTGTCTCCTCTCAGCACATTATACCTGCATAATAGACATCATTATGCAGACAAGGCGCATTTTTATTCACAGCCCAACTTTGACCTTTTCACTCCCATTGATCACTTACCCTCTCGTCGCAAATGTTACATTACTATCCATGCTTCAGTGACTTCTCCTTTTCTGTCAGACTCTTCTTCCTGCAGCGCGTGACGGAAGAACGGTGGAGGGTGGAGGGGAGGTATGAGGACTCCTCCGCCCGATGTGTCAACCATAATTAACTCTGCCACTGTTGCTCCACTTTGCTGGTTTTGTGCAACGCAGTCAGAGACTAAAACCGCAGCAAGGCTTTGTCTCCTGCTCAGAGCGAGGCTGACTGTGCCGCTGTGAAGGGGGACCATCAACACGTGTTGGTTTTTTTTGCAATCACTGACGCACACACGGTATTCACGTAATAGTTTAGTCAGCCAGTCCTTGCAACATGTCATTTTCCTTCTCTTTGGATTATCAGAAGACATTCTGGGGAATGTAGGAATTACTAATTAAAAGTAGAAAGAGGCCGGATCAAAGGAAAGTCACTCGCATAGATCCACATCCTGTGCACACAACTTATCTAACTAAGCCTTTGTACGAATTTGTTCTCATGAGATATTTAGCATTCATCTTTCTCATAGGAGATAATAACTTGTGTGCACAAGTGTGGGAGATAACCACATGTGTGAACTCGCACACGAGATGCTATCTAATATAATCTAACGTCTTGTTCATGCAAGATAATGACTTGTGCGAGCATGTGCTCACAAGATATTAGGCTGCATAATATCTTGTTCTTGTCCACACTAATTAAAATATATATATAATATAATAAAGTATATTAGAGGAGCCATGGGAGGATTTTTGTGACATGAAAGGAGGAAGCTCCGTCCATCAACAACGTTGAACTGTGTGCAAGACGTTAAGTCAGGCTTCAGTTAACAGTCCAGGTGCTGTTTTAACTTCCACGGTGCTTTTAATGAAAACCTGCAACGCATTAAAGCTGCATTAGAGCTGGACTGTTTCGTCCATATCCAGGTGTGTTTAATATAACTCGGCAGCGTTTGAAATGTAGTGTTTCAGCTGATGGAAGCGTGCTCTTTGAACTGAAGTTAAGAGCTACCGGCGAGGATGTTTGTTTCTCTTTAGGGCGCTCTAAATTTTATTATAAACATATTTTGTTAGAGGAGAATATAATTAAATGTAGATATATGGTTAAATGCCATTTGACTTCAGATTGAATATTGTGTTCTGGGGATTATCTAATTAATTAAAGACAGATTTAGCTTACGTGATCCGACAAGATACTCACAAGACACTTAATGTGAAGTCTTAGTGCTTCAGTTGAGACCAAGTAAATCAAATCATGTGCAGGGCACCATTAGTTTAACTTTAAATGCTTTTTTAAATTATATTTTGCAGACTTGAAGAAGTTGATTTGATGAAACACTATAATGTTTTCTAATAATGATTATTAGTGGCAGTAAACAGCAGAATATGACAGCTGATGGACATTTCCAACTCCAAAATATATAGGTTTTTCAAGAAAACCACAATTCTGTCAAACAATATTCTTAGAAAAAACACAAATTTAATGTTTGGTGTTGACCTGTAGTTGAAGTGTATAGTATATATGCTGGTTTGGTAGTGTTCCAGGCCCAGAACATCTTCTTCATCTTCAGCAGGTCACTGATATCCACCTCTGTAAATACCAAGATAGCGTTGGTCATCATCGTAGTGCCGTCATGGACATTGGCAAATATGTTTTTACGGTGTTGCTGTGGGCTTTGTACAACTTGACGTGGAAGGTGGGATCTGCATTGTCTGCCAATCATCAGTCCAATTAGTCAAATCTCACATTGATGCAGCAGAACTGGTGGTTCCAGTGTCAGCAGGGGTTCAACCGAATGTCGAAATGGACAAAATGAGCAATCACAGTGATTCTGAATGTGGCAAAAAAGAAAAAAGAAAAGTGGATCAGAGAGGTCAAAGATAACTGTGTGGCTGGGTTAGGAAATTGTCTCTACAGCAAGAACAGGACCATCAAATCAAGACCGAGTAAGGGCAGAAAACATCAAGACGCCTCCTGCGTCATGCTGAGAGCAGTTCCACAGCTTGGCTCAAGCAACATGGGTAGATGAAGCCACTTCGTTCTGCATCTACAGGCTGCTGCTCTGTGTGATGGTGTGGGAAATGTCTTCTTTACACACTTGAAAGTCTAATGCCCATTTGAGAAGTCCAGAACAGGGGAACTTATCGTCTCGTACAACCCTCGTCTAGATAAACTCCTGCTGTTCTGAAAGCCTAAAGCCATGTTCAGAGAGACAAGAGCACAGCTTGAAAAGACACAACCTCCTCATTCATTTCCAGGAGACCACTGTGCCGGGACAGTGGGGGGTAACAACACTGGAGGGCGGCTTGAGCAGTATCGTCCAGAGAGAGAGAGTTAAACCTGAGCCACAGCATCAGCCATCCCTTCTTTCTATATACTTTGAGATCCATATAAAATTAGCCATAGAGACCAAAACAGGTTTTTTGTACCAGGCTGTAAACATGTTTATTTCTGCTGTGAAGCTGAACACTTTAACATGGAGGCTTATTTTGTTTTGTAGCCAGCTTCAAGTGGACGTTTGAGGAACTGCAGTTGTTTGCCGCTTGGTTATAACAAGATATTTACCCATTATTACAACACAAACTCGATGTAATATTATTATTAGAATCTTATAACAAGTAAGTTATTATAACAATATACTATTTAACTTGTAAAACATAAAATGTTTCACATTATAACACTACATATTATTATAATCGCATTATAAATAATGTTACAACACAAAAAGTTTTAAAACAGGACAAAATTGCTTGTTTTGAAGTGATAAACGTCTCGTTATGACAATAACCTCGTCACTTTATGATGTGATACTATACATTTTTACATTTCCAGAGTTGTAAAAATGCTTCCTCTGAATTGCTGAAGTGCAGTGTTTTGGCACTTCCAGTCAAAACATCGGTGAATCCTTCCAACTCATGGATCTAATACTGGACCTCCTAGTCTGTGTTTCATTGTGTCACTGGTTCCTGACAGAGCACTCCCTTCAGCCACGACAGGCCCTGGTGTCTTTTTTTAACACATCAACGTACCAATTGTAAAAATTAGTTATCATTTGTAAACTATTGTTGGTGTTCACACTGACGAAAATAGAATAAAATGTCACACTAACATAATTTTTTGAGAAGATACAAACCGTCTAATCACTCGACTCTCTGTGGTGAGCCAGTGAAAACTCATTTCTAACAGGAAGTGGTTAGAGAGATGAGCCGGCTGCATGTACACACACACACAGTAATCACACACACTGTAATCACACACACACACACAGTCATATTGAAGCATGAGTCATAGACGGGGTCTGTCACATTACAGCCAGTGTTTAATTGAGTATTCAATGAGTATGTATTCTCACAAGGCATTAAATGTACAGCAAACTACCACTATCGTCATACATGATGGTGATGGGCTCACTTCATGCCGGGGGACAGATATAATACCATGACTACATGTCCAGTGCATGAACACATGTCCTGATGCCATGCACTAATATTGACCATGAGCTGTAAAACCACTGAAAAGAAAAAGAAAAACAAACTAAAAGGAAAAAAATGCACTCACTCAGTATGATCATTTTTACACGAAACCATCACATGAAACGGGAATAATACACGCACGCTTTTTAGATAAGGAAGATGACGAGGGTTCGGGGGCGACAATGTTATAAACAATGCAATAACAATAAGAACAACAACGACGAGAACAATAACAGTATTAAAGCTTTTCATGACCATATCAACATTCAGTGTATTGGAAAATACAATCCCAATAGACTCTTTGTATAAAAAAGAAGCTTTTCAAGTCAGCATGGAACAAATAACAGTTCGTTTCTCTGGGGGGGTGGGGGGTTGGGTGGATGACAGGAGCGGGTGTGCTTCCATAGATTTCGGAGGAGGGGAGGGAAGTGTGTGTTTTTCTGTGTGTGTGTGTGTGTGTGTGTGTGTTTGTGTGCGTTAGGTAGGGTGAAGGTGGATGGGGTGGGTGGGGGTCTTGGAGGAGTCTTGCTGGTCTATGTGGCGTAGCGCTTGGTCCACTGTTTGGCTATCCTGTCGTGCTCGGCTCTGTTGGTCAGGTACTGTGTGGCGATGCTTCCAACCAGAGGGTCGGCTGTAACACAAGACGAGCGAACTCGGTGAGACTCGACAAAAACACAACAAAAACAAACAAAGAGTGTTTCAAATCAGAAATCAGGTGTCATCTACAGCAACTCCAGTATGGTAGTTTCTACAATTTGTCTGCCTTTATCTGAAATATGAATACAATTGATCATTTTCATGGGCAATTATTTAAAAAAAAAAGGTTTTATTTCAGCCAATTGCTCCGTGTTTCAAATAACAAGACTACAATATGCATCACGACGAAGATTCATCTCCCAAGGAGGCTGAATATACTGACGACTAAAAATATCAACAGGAAATTCACTGCAAATCCAGCCAATAGTTTTTAGCGACACCGAACCCCGTCACTCTGATATAAACATCTCACACCTTCGCCAACAGATCTCCTGAGGGGGAATTGTAATATCAGCAACAGCCTTCAAAAATCCACAGTGATATTTTATTTATTAGGACATACAGCGTGTTTACACAAACAGCCAACACGGTGCTGTTTGACATCCAATTACCTGACGCCGTGTGTCAAAGTCTAAAATGATGTGGAAACCTGCGGAGCGACCACCTTGGCTCATCGGCATGCATGGGAATTTTTATTTCACCACAGAAAAGCCGTAAGTCGGACAAATGGAGCTCCATCATTCCTGTGGTCCTGAAGTGAAGCTCGCATCGTGTGACGTACGGCGCGGCCGACACTTTTATCGACAGTGCGGTAAAATGTGCATGCCGCTGTAAATCAGAGGTGATCATCAGGCGGGGCTCTGGCGGCGGTCGTGCTTGTCGTTGTCTGTTGATACGCCGCACACGTCCCGTCGGTCAACAGCCGGCGTTATGAATTCCCAGCGGCACCTCTATTGATTGTGCCGATGCTCAACCCCGTTGTGCCGCTGGTCAATTTCGCAGTGAGGTGACAGAGACAGAAACAAATTCCCTGAGCCTTGCACACACTCTGCTTGGCTTCAGACCGTCTCCTGCGGGGCTCGGCCTGCTGACGGAGCAGTGTGATCAGCTTGGCTGAGCAAGCAGCACAAACACCCCTCTGCACTAATCCCTGCTAGGGTTTCAATGATGGGGTTTTTTACAGGCTTATACCCATATTTCTGGATGAATGGATCCTTACATATCACAGCATTGTAGCCTGAAGCTGGAAGCATCTGACTTCTTCTTCTTCTACCAACACAACTGCATAAAAGAACTTCAAACAAACATAACCAATGGCTTTTCAATTCTCTGTGATACAGAGAGAACTTAAATACGGTACCAGGACTTCAACAAGTAAATACGCATGTATAGAAATGAGGCTCAGACTTGAGAGATCCATATGAACGAGATGTTGCTTGAAACTTTTAGGTAGGTTGTCACCTTCTCAAAGAAATAGTTCCTGCATTCAACAATCGTCGTAACTTTTCGAAACAGTCGATATCTCCCAAGCTTTCTTTTATTCATTTTCATAACCATGAATGCCTACAAGGAAGTTCACAAAGAAAGAGAGATCGCGGAGGGCGTGGGTTGTAGCCAGGAGTAGGCTGCGATCGGAGGCTTCGTGAGTTACCTGTGAACGGCTATAAACACTCTTGCCTTTAGATGTGGTTGGATAACACGTTGCAGGAAACTTGTTGGTTTAAAGCATACTTAAGTATGCTGTACAAAGACTGTACAGCTGCAGCAAGCCTCCGGCTTCAGGACGACCCCTAGAGTTTTGTAAATTTGAAAGAGCCGGAAGATAATGAGGCAAATATTGGAACCGTTGGAGCAACGGTGCAATCATAAGAGTCGTTCGGCGTAATTTTATGGTAATTTCGGCCCTATTTTAGTTTGTTTTCAGCCACTTCAGTTGTTGCACAGAAGGCACACAGGAGCTGCTTCAGCACAGGACATAACCTGTTTTCTTATCTCCGATTCTGATATCAGTTCCAGATAGTAAAGCCTTCCTTTAAGGCAGGGACACCTTTGTTATAAAAGACCAGAGCAATATCAGCACATATCAGCCTGATATATGATCGAGCGCAGACAGAAATCATTGAGGAGGAATCCCTCCGGCTTTGTTAAAAAATTTAAGATAACTTTTTGGACGCTCCGCAGAGGTTGAGACAGGAAAAGACGGGTGGAAAAAGGGATGACATTTGACAGAGGCCCTGGGCTGGATTCAAGCCTGAGATACGCTCTGACATGGCATGCGGCTTAGCCCCAATGAGCCACCAGGACGCCCTAGGTTGAAATTTGCTTGTGGGGCGTGATACGGGGGTTCAATGTGGCATGACGGCAGGGACGGCAGCCCTGGGAGGGTTGATTAACTGTCATTCCATCCTCTTTCCTCCTCTGCTTTAATGAGCCACATGCCAATGATCACCGCCTGCATGGGAAAGAAAATCTTCAGATGGAAGGCGGCTGGAGAGGGAAGGAGAGATATTTTTAGGGTATTTCAGATCCAGGGCCCACATTCAGCTCTCGATGTTGGATTTAAAAAAAAAAAAAAACTTAAGCTAGTGGTGAGAAGAGTAGCGAGCGCACTGATTTTGATGAGGCAAGAGGGAGAAAGAGGGATAGAAATCGCGTGGGTAACGGGGAGGAGGGGTGACAGGGTTTTATTTTTTCAGGCTGGGACGGGGTCTCGATGAAGTCTCTTTTGTATCGTACTTTAAAAGGAATTGCCTCATTTCATCTCGCCAACATCTGTCGAGGAGGTGGATGAGGAGGAGAGGGGAAGGCTATTCTCATTTTCGCCTGCGGAAAAAAGACGAATCTCCGCTGCGAGGTTTATCAAAGAGCAATCCCTGCAGAGAGGACACAAGCTATCATCAGAGGTCTTCACAATCATCACTATCACTTCCCACCCATCCCCCCCCACTCGCTCTTTCTTTTCTGTTGCCGTCTCATTCCCCCGCTATTCACATCGGAACCTGTCATTCTTCGGCCCTTTTTAAGCTGCCTCTTCTCGCTCTTGGCAGACTTGTCTTCTTTCACTGCTGCACCTCATTGCTGCGATATTGGACAGATTTTTTTTTGCTGCTTTTACCACCTCTGTTAGCACAACTCAACACTTCAACCAGCAGACATTAACCGGTATTGCTGGCTGAAGACCAGTCAAACTGGGAAATGACGGGTTTAACTCGTCCATAAAAAGACAGATTGATCTCTATTATAGTTCCTTTGCTCCGCTGGTAAACTGGGCCATAATGGAATATAATTAGCTTTAAAAATGTTGACGTCTTCTTCTTAAATGGTGTCAGCTATTTACAGGATTGTGTTTACCCAGCCAGTCCTGGTTAAATATTGATTGAACTGCAATGAAGGGAGCAGGAATACCCAGGCTCACCAGTTTACGACACAATATTGTATTGTATTGTACTAAGGATGAATGCAAATGTTACGGACATGCCACAGCCATTTTTTTTCTGCTTCTCATCATGCCCATAATTCCCATACAATCACACTGAGACAGTAATGGTTATTGGAGAGAGAGAGAGAGTGCTACTGCTTTAAAAACGCCTCAGTGTGCTTCAGTGCTAACAGCATCTGAAACCTTCGTTCCAGAGCACGAAGGGAACGTCCAAAAGTGTGAGACGTTTGTACGACTCAGTGCCACAAAGACACACAAAAGGACACACAGCTCTTGGAGGCATTTTTTTCCAATTCAATTAAATTTATATAGCCTCCAAATCATAAAGTTATCACATGACACCACTACTGCTAAATATAGAGCAGGTTTTATAATATCACTTACAGAGACCTAACAATTCCCACCATGAGCAAATCTCATTGGTGGACGGCCGTCTGCTTCTCAGCCTCGGTTAAATTACAATTTAATGTTTGAAAAAACAAACGATTGTCAAGTTCCCTTCATGCCGATGGCTTACACTTTGAAAACAAACCGCACGCGAGGTGATGAATTAATCGTCTTGTCACGTCTTGTTATTTTAAACTAAGCTCTGGCAGACTGTATGAAAAGGGTAGCCAAAACTTTAAAGGAAATCTAATAAGTGATACAGTTAACAGTATCTTAACGCATAGACGGATCGAGCACAGCAGCCTGCCTGTCTCTCCTGTCAACCGCTGCTGCTGTTGTGCTACAAAGAGCGCGACTCGAGCCTCGAAGTGACACGCTCCCATGTACATAATCCACACAGAAAGGACACGTCAGTCAACCTGTCACAGCTGAAACTGGAGGGAGATATGACAAGGACAAGTGTGTGTATATATATGTGTGTGTGTTGGAGCTCTCACCAGGGTTGCAGTCAGTGAGCAGGGAGCAGATGGACAGTAGGACCTTGGAGATGGTGAGGGCAGGACTCCAGTTGTCCTTCAGGATGTCCAGACAGATCACCCCCTGACTGTTGATGTTACAGTGGTAGATCCTCGTACGGAACGTCACCTGCACGCGGACAGACAGACAGACAGGCGGTTAGATCAATACTGGTTATTTTGTGCTGACTGGTGATCTTAATAAAAGATTATTATAACGGCAACACTCATTACTGCGAGCGACGCCTTTCACGTTACACAAATTGAATTGATCCATTGCTCCTATAAAAAATATTGATTACCTATCGCAGCTTGAAATCTGGTGGAAGACGAGGCCTCGAAACGTTATGAGATTAAACGTGACCAAAGTCATTTACAGATCTCGAAAGATCAAATTAAAAACATTAAAGCAAGATGAAAAAATAACCAACTTTCTATTCTAGCACATCACATGTGTATAATTGGTTCTCAGAGCTAATGATTACTTCCATTAATTAATCATATTTTATTTTATTTTTTTGCATTAAATCAATTAACTGACAAACAGTCAGAAAATAGTATAAATCTGCATTTTCCAGAGCCCAGAGATCAACGCTTAAAGAGCAGATTGAACTCACAGTTATATAAAAACAGGCAGTAATTATGTTTGGAAAGCTGAAAACAGCTCAGAAATAGATCTGTCCATTAAAAGTTGCAAACACACTAAAGCGGCTCTTTCAGGCTGCCTGCACAAAAAAACATACGACATACACACTCTGATTGATTTCCACGGTCCAAACACGACGATAATGGATGTCTGCCGATACTAATAACAGTACTAATGCAGTAATAAGAGTACATGAAGACTACTACAGTAAATACACAGGTCAATACAGTGGAGGATCAGTGAAAAAGGCTGCTGCTGCTGCTGCTGCGTCGTGATGTGGATCTGCCTTAGTCAACAGTGAAGTTGACAGTCAGCAGAGCCTGACATCAGCACAAGGAGCACCACATCATTAAGGAGTGACCTTTGACCTCTGCTCTTACTTAAAACTCACGGCTGCTGACCAGGACAGGCAGTCCGGGCACGCTCTCGCTCCGTCTCCCTCTCTCTGCTCTGTTTTCTGACTGCAGCTTGCCCTCTCATTAACTCTCCATGCCTCCCTTCACATCTCCTTCTTATGAGAAATAAACAACCGTCATGAGCGAGCCCAAGCTCCCCCCTCCTCCTCCTCCTCCTCTGTCCTCACATTCCTCGCTGATATTACTGAGACAGAGCAATAAACAGGTCGCTCTGCATGACATGAAAGGATTTTCGGGAGATGTGACAAGAAAAGGCAAGAGACAATGTGATTGATGGTGATTGGCTGAGGGCAGGTCGCTCCTCTTTTGTTCCTGCAATGTCTGCTGAGATGGGTTAGCGGTGGCATGCTAATGCTGTCCGCCCAGCAACCATGGAAAAAAAAAAAAAAAGATCCTTGGCCAGCTAGTGTGGTCTCATTAACAGCCTGTAATCCCATCATGGCTGATGCTAATAGATCATGATGCTGCCTCCGCGTAACAAAAGCTACGGGTCTAATCCTACATCCCCCTCTGTATATAGAGGATTCCTCTAATCACAACCTCTACGTCCTCATTTTGTATCTCAACGCTCCTACTGCAAAGGTAGCTTTACAGAAAACACTTTAATTTCTAAAGCAAATGTCATGGCAGTGAAATTTAATATATTTTGTTAAAGGTAGACACTTTGGGAAGCGTAGGTTTCCTCCTCCGGGGAGCAGTCACGGTAACTTTAAAGGCCTGACGGTGAAGTCGAGAGGTCACTGAAGTCATTCGAAATCATCTTTTCTTCACCGTAAATATCCACAACGCAAACTTTCATAGCAATCTCGCCAGCAGTTGTCCAAAACATCTAAATTTGGATCAAAGTTTCAGATGGACCGACCAACATCTCAATCCTTAAAGCTGCCTTAATCAGTTTTTGGCCACTTGGATGCAGAATCTGCGCCTGGGAACCAAACGAACCTGCCAAGCTCGTGTTTCATTTTCTCTGGCAGATATGTCTTTGAGAAAGTTTGTAACTGGCCACCAGTTTTTCCCCTTGCTTGAAACAGACTACTTTAACATGCATGTGTTGCTCTTGTTTCATTGCTATGATTGGTTAAAGGCGTGTCCAGTTGCATCCAAGGGCATTTTGGTACGCCGTGTTATTTCTTTGACTTAGAGGTAGGTGCCATTGCCTATAAGATAAAAATAACACGTTTGTCATATAGAGTGCACGAGGTGTTACGGCTTATATGTTAGAAAACTAATGCCTTTACACATGCAGACATGAATCACCTTTGCCATTTATTCGGCCATCATAGCACCCAACCTGAGCTTTTTATCACATTGGCTTAGCTGTGACAGAGCATGTTCCTCTATCATTACTTCAGCTCTGTTCATTTACAACGTCCACATTTGATAGGTTGAATCAACAGCCATTTGGGCCAAATGTAATGAAAAGCAATTGAATTGATTCATAGTCTCACGAGAAGGCAGTCATCATGTCTCAGCTTAAATGAGACAGAATAGAAAGGTTTAGGTTTAAAGGAGGGGAATGTATTGAATGGCCGATCATCCGTTAAGTCAATGCTTGACTTTATGGGCCTTCGTGGCACGTTAAACAGCCTACTTCACAGGTTTGAAAACGGGAATGATATCATGCTGAGGGAGATAAAGTGTTCAGTGGAATTTAGTTTGAAGCCACGGGGAAATTAGAGTTCATAGAGGGGGATAATGTTAGTCCGAGGCCTCTAATCTCTCTGCTAAACAGGTCCTGGAAAGGACTAACGTTGGACCAAAATACAAACGTTGAAGCAATGTCCTCGCCACCCTCAACCCCTCTATCTGAGAGTATCAGTGTCAGCCTTAACTGGCATTATCATCCTAACATCAGTGAGTGAAGCCAGTGTAGTGAGCAGCTGCAGCTGTCGGATTGGTGGCTGTGAGCCGGTGAGCTGCAGGATGGTGCAGCTCACAGCCAGGCTGGAAAAACAAGGCAGCAGGAGGCCAAGAGTTTAGACGAGCTCTGTTTCCCCCTCGGCGTGGACTGCCAGGAACGAAGGAGGCAGTTTTAGCCGGTCCGTGAGGAGGGAATGAGGGGGACTCTGTTTTCTCTTTGGGAGTCATGTTTCGCACCTTGAATACTCGAGGCTGTGACAAAATTCACAATCTAAATTGTTGCAAAAATATGAAATGGCCAATCAAACCACACGTCACATCCACTGGAGGTGGACGAGGTTAAGCCACTTCTTTTTCTTCCATAGGGATCTTCCATCACCGTATTAAAATACTGTATGAGGTCACTCGTGTTTCCACCTCCAGCAAAGACTGTCGTGCGACAGTTTGCAGAGTATAGTTTCCTGTTCGGTGTCAGATTTACTAAATCCAAACCATGTCCACATGACAGAAGTCGCACCCCTTTTAGTAACAAGTGGCCTCCTGCTCTGTATTTACAATTTCATTCCTTCTCTATGTTTTCTTGTCAGAGCTCAGACCACCACCACCACCAACTGCTGTTCTCACATCACGTTACCTTGCGAGGCAGCTGGATTCACAAGATGAAGTAAGAATCATCTGAGAAGTAAGAATCATTTGCTTCGTAGCCTGCCCCAAATATATAGCAGAGACACTAAGGCAGGGGTGTCCAAACTGTTCCACAAAGGGCCGGTGTAGCTGCAGGTTTTCCTTCCAACCAAACAGCAGCACACCAGACTTGACTCATTTAATCAACTGATCTCAAGTCTTCACAGAGTTGATTGGTCAAACTGTGTGCTCTTGGTTGGTTGGAACAAAAACCTGCAGCCACACCGGCCCTTTGTGGAACAGTTTGGGCACCTCTGCACTAAGGGATAGCTCCCGCAGTAGAAAGGTACCCTACGCAACCCTATACCGTCAAATTTTGGGTAAATGTTTTTAATGCTTGAATTCCAGGACTGATACCAGAACGCTTTCACACCTTACAATGATGAACTTTTCCCAAAAGTATCAGTGTTAGCATCACAAATTTGCCTCCCTTTAGCGTCTGAATGTGTGAGAAGATGAGACAGAAATGACTCACATCCAACCTTATCATTTGCTTTAATTATCACTGTCGATGCAGCTTTAACAGGCTGCATGGGAGACATATACCAACTAGTTATTGAGAAAGCAATCAGGAAGTCATTCACACGAGTCGCACGGATTTCTGAGGTTTTATACGCGGCACGTTAGAGTTCTTCCGTGACAAAATGTGTTTGATTGATGTAGGGCTGGGTCGTATTTTAATTACGGTTTTGATGTCCCGTAGCACAAAGTATTGAATTAAAAAAAGAGCAGTGAAAGTTGCCTGCTCAGATCAGCAATCTTATTTACTTATTCTCAATTTTTTTGCTACTTTTAGAGTGTTCTTCTTTTGTCAAATAAAAATGATTTAGTAGAAAATCGTGTTTATAATTCTCCTAAAAAAAAGGTCTAGAAATATTTGTTTGACAAGAGTTTTGAACTTGGCAACAGCACTGAACATTAATTTCCTCTTTTTCCATGGCCATAGCAAAAAGATACATTTTAATAGCTTGCACTGAAGAACATTAAATTCTGTATAAAAACCTTTTTATATTGTAGATAAAGGTTTCTCTAAACAAAACAAAACCAAACTTCTACATACATCACCGCTACATTTTTGTCCCAACACGAAGCAGCCAGAAAAGCCTAAAATGAGCAAAATCAAGATTTATATGAAGAAATAGAAATATGAACAAGCTGATAAGATTAAGGAAGAGTTGATACAGACCCGCCGAGCACAGCGTACCGTTAAGCAAATAAAAACTAACAAGCGTGACACAGATTTCTGCTGTTTATGTGCTATGCAGAGCTCAAAGAAACTAATCACAGGACAAAATTGTTTCTGTCTCTTTGGTGCCAGTTCCAGTTTACTTTGGCGTCTTTCTGTATTTGCAGTTTAAATCACTTCCTGGAACCGAACCAAAGAAAACACGCAAAATATCTCCACAACTACTGGACAGATTGCTCTGAAATTGACTGTGGATATTCATGCTCACGTCAACGTTTCCCTTTGGCCATAATTTAAGTCAAACATATCTTAAAAAGAGATTTTCTCTAATAGTTGTGGGCTTTTCTTCAAGCATCATCCTTTAGGACAAGCTGTCATAATGAAACTGGCAGATTTTGTACTATTGCTGCTGTCGCTTCTCAACCATAATCCAAAGCAAACCAAATACTTCTCCGTGTTAAATGGTCCGTATTAAAGCAGGATAAATATAGCAGATATCTTAAATTATGTCCCTGTTTACTCTTTTCTATTTATTTTTACAACACGTCCCTAAATAGCCGCCAGAGGTTTCGCCAGTGAATATTTCTAGACCTGAAACCAAAAACCCAGGGCAAAATCAGAAGCACGACTCAAACCGAGGGGAGGTGGCAACCGCTGTCAGCCAGTCTACTGTGTAAATACTGACACACACTTGCATCAGCAAAAACACGCGCATATCGCCACAAACCCCACAGCCTCACCGGAGGGAAGCCAAACACGGCAGCAGCATGCATATCAGAGGGGGGACACAATAACAAGAAACAGTTTAAAGATAAGTCTGCTGATATTGCCAAAAAAAGAAAAAACAGGCGAGGGGTGTCGTTTAGCTCAGTCGGTAGAGCAGCAGTCGGGTCATCTTTAACCCATCCATTATGAGTGAAAGTTTATGTAAACATAAAGAAAACTGACTTAGAGTCTGTGATATTTTATGTTTTTCTTATTTTTAGAAATCCAATGTGCAGCCAACAGTGGAAGTATTCACTAACAAATATTTTGTGTGTATCCGAGCTGATATATCTATTTTCTCAGTGTCACAGAGCTCCATTTTTTATCACTGACACTTGTTCCGTTGTGAACAAACAGACTGCGGATTATTTTGACTCTAACTCACACACACCGTCCTGCTGCCACAAATACTCACTGGATTCGTCCCCGACTAACGCGCTATTTTCTCCTGTTTGTTAAAAAAACAGTGAGCAGCTTTTCTGGGAAATAATTTATGTGGTGTTATTTTTAGTCAACTGAAGGTTTTAATCATGCATTTTGATTGTAATGTCTTCTAAACCATCTTTGATATGCATAGTTACCATGGTTACATGTGTTGTTGTCTATGTTTACCTGTTTATACCAACCTGACTGTCTCTCTGCAGTTAACAACTCTGGCTGCGGGAACAGAGCTGTTCATTTACGGTTGTTCATGCAAGCAGCTAAAACATTTACACTGAAGTGAAGTTCCTTAGTGAACATTTAGATTTAGATCGGGTGTGGATGGACAAAATCTGTAGGAGCCAAAATGTGTATATAGCTTGTGTTTGTTCAGATCGCACATGTTCTCTGGATCACTATCATTTCTGGCATTTGGCACAGAGGCGGTGGTTGTGTGGTTTCACCTTATTTTACCTGTTCACTTTGTGGCGGGATTCAGACAAGTTATGCTCCAGTATTTCCTGTTGATCATCTCGTCTTGCCTCATATAGTTTCCTGATGCTACACCAGGTTAAGTTGTTTGTTATTCTTTCAATAAAACACCATAAAACGCAGACTGTGGATTTTTTTTTGGATTGAACAAAGTACAATAAGTTTTTTTTATTGATTATTTGTCGTGACAAATTCAGTCACTTTCTTCCTCTTTGTAAGAACTGGTTATGTTAGCTGACATTACTACCAGAAATGTTCAATCAACTACTGGAGAAGAGATACTTTTGGCTGGCCTGTGGAGGATTTTGTCACTATTTTACAAATCTGGGACAAATAATTCCACAATGATTCACATGCAGGTGAAATAAGAAATAATACTTTTCATTAAAACTGAAATTGGCTCATTTGTCCATTTCTTCATAGTTCAAAGCTTTTAAAAAAAAAAAATCTGCCCTATTTTTTGTTACGGAAAAAGGGGACACTAACATTTTTCATCACAGCTTTTGCTGATGAAATTAATGTAGGAACATTGTTGGTTTTAGTTGTTGACAATATAACACCTGCCTTATCCTTCACCTCTAAATCTAAAAAAAAATAAAAAAGCCCTGTCCATCATTTGTCTTCAGACCAGCTCCAGTTGTCTGTGCTGCTGTCACGCGTTATTTTGTCAACGTGCTGTAGGTGAAAAAGCCTTAAAACAAGTCATTGTTGTTGGACAACGGCGTGAAAAGCTGACAGTCTGCTGGGACAATGGTGACATTGTTCAAAGCTCTGGGTGAAGGAATGGGGCGGGGAGGTTGTGCTGCATAGCTGCAGGGCACCGCTCACCTTGGGTGGTTTGAAGGGGTAGTCTGGTGTGAAGGCGATGTCCAGGAAAAACACTCCTCCCTCGTACACGGAGCCTGGGGGGCCCAGGATGGTCGACCTCCACTCGTAGATGTTGTCTCCTTTAGGACCGGCGCTGCGTTTATGAAAATAAAGAGCAGAAAGAAAGGGGGAAAAAAAAGGGGGAGAAATTTAATCTACCAGCAGGCGTTTAGAGAGGAAAAATACGCTCTAATCGTGTAACTCAATTCCCTCGGCAGCAAGCGAGGGAGAGAATAAATAAAGTGAGTGATTATCAGCTGTTAAATCAGCTGCAGAAAAAAGCTGCCATTTGAAGATAATGCTACATCACCGCGGTGTATGCAACAAAGACAGCATCTGTAAGCCAGGAAAAATGATGAGTATGATCAATGTCATGTGCATGACTGATCTCTCTGGGATGTGTAGGCAAGTATGAAACACACACCGCCTAACCAACCCCCATATATACACACAGAGACACACACACACACATAAAACAGGAGCAGCAGCAGCAGCAGCAGCAGTAGTGGCGGCTCTGTTTCCTCACTGTTCATCAGCGCTTCACCGTTGGGCAGCTGGCTGCTGCCGAGCCCCATTGTTGCCTCACACACACACACACACACACATATGTACACGTTCACACACAAACACACACACACATACACAGCTGTGAGAAGAGAGGCACTAATCCAATTCCATTTTCTATTGGAATTAGGCCAGATGCCCCTGTCGGTTTCTTGTATTACTTTTACTTTCATCATTTACACACAGAGAGAAAGAGCCAGGGAGAGAGGCAGAGGGAGGGAGAGGAAGAGAGAGAGAGAGAGAGAGAGAGTGAGCATGTGTGTGTGAGGCACATAAATGTAAGATGAGAGTGTGAGTGGAGTTGTTCATGTGAAACAGCAGCCTGTTGTAAAGCATCGGGGCCCTCTGCAGACCTATTTCTTGTCAGCGTGTGTTTGGACACAGAGAGGAATTATGGGAACGGGGCCGGGGGAAAAAAAAAAAAAAAGGATGCCGACATGTTCTCCTGGATGGATAAAAATAGTCCGGAGAGCGATAGTGTGCCGAGGCCGACGGGGGGGGGGACAAGGGGGCCAATAAATCTGGATGAAGAGATGGCCTGGTGTGACTCGCTAGAGAAATATCTATGTTTGTGTGTCATATTATTTCTAAATGGTGATGTTTGTAGAGCAGCGCTGTCAGATGTGTTAAAGCACAATACTGATCTTCTATTATTATATCCATAAACTGCAATCATGCGCATTATAGAAGCCAAACTTTGACCCACAGCTACAAGATTTTGGACCTTTTTACGTCCAGGATCTTGGAAAAAAGTGTCTCCTAAGAAGCTCTGTTTTAGCAAATGTCTTCCCAGTTGAAAAGTTTGCGGTTCACCTCTGAACACATGGGTGTGTTCACAAGTGATGTAATTGTATGCCTCATTTGTTTTAAGTCACATCGCCAAACCGCTTCGACCATTTTCCCTTCAGCTTAAAATATTGGAAGAAATAGATCCATCTTTTCACCTCATGGTTCCAAAAAAAAAAAAGTCACCCATGCCTTTGATTCTGTTTGATTGATCTTTACCATGGCTACGATACCATTCACTCAACAATTTTGTGATATTAGAATAAAGTATTGTTATTATTATGATTAAGAACAGATTGAAATTCAGATTTTATTAAAATAATCATTGTTTTTTTTATAATTTCCTCTTATTATGCTTAAGGTACTGGTTCACGAGCCTGGTCGGTACACTCAAACCGCTTCAAACTCGAAAACACCGTTATTAGTCAAATCCTATTGTACGGTAGACATTTGAAATCACCCTCTAGGCCTCTTAAGGTTGGCCAACTACTGATTTTTCTCTCCGCTGAGTTCCCACAGTTCAGTCTGCAGCATCTGGAAATGTTTAAAACTCTGCCAGCACTGCCTCTTTTTTTTTTCTGTTCATGTAGCCTGGTACAACCCGCTCTGACAGGAGGACAGATTCGGGATACAGTAGGGAAGGATCTATATTTTTACCACCTGCCTAAGCCTCTTAGGATGATGGAGGACACAGACCTCCGAGATTCACCTCTGTGTATGCTCACTTATCTATCTAAGGCAACGTGACTGTCTTCATTCTCAATAGCTGGGCAGTTATCTGGGAATCTGCTTTAAATATACCAAAACTAAAGCCAGAGGAAAAAGAGCGCTGCTCATAATGAACGCTGAATGACGATGATGGACCCGGCTATTTCCCACGGTGTCAATTTCCACACTGTAAGCCATTAATAATGAGGCTGGAGCACAAAGAGCACCCCGCTAGAGCAGCACTATAATTAAGACAAGGCTGTTTCTGTATCCTTTAGCTCCCTTGCAACCGTGAATTCTTCATACAGCCTGGGACTGACCGCTGGAAAATAAAATGTCCACATCAACGACAAAAGACAGACTGTCCCTTCTGCACGGATTTATTTTAAAAACCCCCACTGGGTAAGGCTATTTTGCTCAAATTCTTTAATATCCAGAAGCAAGCTGTGCTCCAACCCATCACACACTGAGAAGGAAACATTTATATCGTAGTTTTAGTAGTTGAATGCATTTCTGATTGGAACTGAAAGCAGTTTGCTGCTTTATGCAGATTATCTCTGAAAACTGACTGAGACTGACACGTTTATTTTCCATCTATAAAATGTATTGCTTCATGCACATATTGCATCGCACTGCATTAAAAATGAAACTTTCCACATGAACGTCATCTGTCTAAAGGCCCGGTTACACAAGCTCTAATTGCTTGTTAGCACTATCCACTTTTATGAGTCTGTGTAAAGTAAGAATAAATATGTGTTCTGAGTTTGTCAGAAGAAGTGAGAAAGAAGAAAGTGTTATTACCCACCCAGCCAAATTTAAATGATTAAAAATGTCGACAGGTTTATGAAATCGGGTGTCACAATCAGGTAAAAAATGAGCAGTATCTCAGCTCCGGGAATGTGGGGGGCGTGTCCGCTGAATGAGCTGTAGCTACGCCTACTCGTGGGAGCAATTTTGAAGCGACTGAAACGTGTCAGATGAGTTTAAAAAATGACATGACTGAGTTTCAAACACTCTGAGTGAGATGAATTAATATTCATCTCTCTGCTAGGGGTGCGGGGGTATGCTTAGGGTGGCCTCAGTGTGTCATCGAGTCACCCTTTAGGACCGCCCCCCAAAAAATCCTGCACTGAAAACTGGTGAAAAACAGTTTTATCCACTCTCTACAATTGCCTTCCACCTCCATAGACAGCTATGAGGCCAGAATTGATAGTACAAATACAACTCTTGAATAAATCATCAGAAATTATAATCCAGTTGTCCAATTTAACAAGCGAGCTAACCTTATTCTAGATCTGTTTATGTTTACACCGCAGACAGTACTCGGGCAGGCGAGTTGTTACCGGAGCTTGTTTTCTGCATGAACCGTTTTCAAGAAGAAAATCACCAGAAACCTGGAAAAGTACGTCACAACTGAATATAATGGATTAAATACTTTTAGGATAGAGGTCTTACAAATCTGTTGTGACCTTATTTTGCTGGTATTTTGTGTGGTGAAGAAAATCCTTCAAATACAATGTCCTCTTTGCTGTGCAGCATTATTCAACAAAATGTCAGGCTAATTAAAGACTTAATAAATAGAAGGATTGGGTGGAGATTAATGAATTACGCTGGCTCTGCTTCAGGTATTAAGACCTTGGTTACATTCAGATTTATCTGAAACAACGGGCAAATTCAGACTATATAGTTTTATATATTCAGACACTCTAGAGATGGCGTTTTTAAAGGTTTTGTATCACTTAACACGCTGAGGAATATGCACATTAACTGCTTAAGGCTGCACATTTTTATCGAAAGTTCTTCCAGGAACCCGAGCGCAGGTCTTCTATATTGTACTGCTTTTGAAATTCAATATTATCTTATTCTTGCTATTGACTGCTGTGCCACCCAACACCTTTATAACGCTGCTTGGATCATCGACTCCACCATTTCAGACCATCTTTCGCCCGTTTTCTCCCTCCCACCTCTTTTGTAGCTCTTCCTGAAAAGTATTTTTACTCAGTCCGGGCACGCAGCAACATAAAATACAAGAACTTTCACAGGGTGGCTACAGAGGTTTGAGTCTGCTGTGTTGCCTTGCCCAGGGCCACGGGGATGAGCTCAGCTAAGAGAAAAACTGCAGCCTTGCTTCAGCGCAGAAATGCTGAATGTGACTAATGTTTGAAGTGAGTGGGTGTTTGTCAGACGTGGCTGAGATAGTAGCCATAATCTCCAGTGACAGCTTGTTAGGACATCACAGAGAAACAGCAGAATACTAAGTCATCTAAGGTTGTGATTATGTCACTTTGCCTTTTTTTCTTTTTTCTTTTTAAACTTTATTACCGAGGAAAAGTCTAGTGAGCTCTGTGCTCTTTCATAGCAGCTCCCTGCTGCACATTCAGGCAGACACAATCGCAGCCTTGTGCTGCCTCTGCTGCTGCAGCAGCTGGGGGGCTCAATGTCCCACTCAAGGGCACCTCCACAGTGGCTGTTTAGGGAGCAGAGAGCGTAACTCATGCACTTTTTTTTTTTTCCTTTTTCCCCTGCACACACTTTTCCAGCCAGTTTGGGGATTTGATTCTTTAACCTCAAGGCTACTGCTGATTCCAGATAAACCGAGTTAAGTGATGATAGCACAAAAGCATAAATGTATGTTTAAGGGATGATGCATACGTTCATGAGAACTGCTTATTACGACAGAATTGGCCAAAGCACCTTTTGTACTTTTTGATAAAAGGCATATTAGCATGCAGACGTTGGCTTTTGTTTTAATCCCTCATATATGCCGGGGAAATTATATATATGATATTTAAATAAATAAAAAATTTCTGGTTGTTTTACAACCTGAAAATACACTTGCATGTTTCGGAAGCAGTGGTAAAAGACAATTCACAGTTTTTACCATCAATCGCTGATAAGAGTCACGATTTAAATATTTATTTTTGTCTAATCTAGGGTTTAGAGTTTCTACCTGAAATTCCTGAAGAGGTCAAAACAGGCCAGGCAACATACTGAAGTAAAGAATCTCTCAGCTTTGTGGTTCCAACTTGTAAAACAAGCCTATGATTTTCCGAATCATGCATTCATGCTCAAAAAGGCATGTGAAATGACTGGCAGGTGAATCTTCCTCTGCTTCATTCCAGAGGTTTAATTTTCTCATCTAGCGTTGAGCACATAATCTGGTGCCAAGCAACAAAATTTTATGACTCTTACCATCCTACAGAAACCCTGAAAAAAAAGAAAAACCCTCTGCTTTTTTTCTGCTCTACAAGAGGGAGAGTGACAAAGTGTGAATGGGTATCTTTATATAGTGATGAACATACAGAGAATTATCACCTGCAGTCTGTAGTTACATGGTGAACCTGGAGTAGAGCCAGATATTTCGATAATGAGGTTGACTTCAACTGCTGGATGTGTAAATAAGCAACTGTTCAACATGATGTTGTTACAATCTGATTTTAAATCTTTTTTTTAAAAAATGCAGGTTCTCCCATTTATTTGAGCGGGGGCAGTGCATTTTTTGCAGCAGGGGGTACTCGGAAAAAAAAACTCCTGCGACGCCGAACTTGAGCCAGATTCAGCTTTTGGAGAACACAACACAAACGTCACGCAATAATCAGACCAGTCAAACCTCTCCACGGTCAGCCTAAATCTGAGCATGATCTAGGTGGATTCATGGACTAAACTAAACTAAACACTCTACCTGTTGTGTTCTGGCCTTGTTTATATCATGTACCAGCTTCTAAATCTGTGTCTGGCACACAGTATTTGCTGCAAAAATAGTGACACAAGGACGTTTTCTTTTGGTTTGTTTCTGATGGTTTAAGAGAGAAAGACAGCGAGCCTTGGCCGAGCAACACAAACGGTGAATGAGAGCGAGGGAGCGCTGGTTTATCAGTGAAACAAAGTACATTTTTTCATAGCAGTTATATTCAGTACTAATAGACACACCCCCACACATCTGAAAATACAGCCTAACACTGACAGTAGGGTTTATACATTTCTTTCTTTCTACAAATTTAGAACCCTGATTTTATTTTCGTCAGTATGCAAATGCTACTAAATCTCACTATATTTATTTATTTCCTTTTGCAAAATTTCAAGCATTACGCTGACAGATGAATACAGTCGCTGCGACAGAAAAAGCAGAGGGAGAAAAGAAATGAAAGCCATCTCTGTCCTGCTTTGGGAAAGACCTCTGGGACTGACTCCAGCTCTGTGAAGCCACAATAATAAACACTCTTTTAAAATCTCTGTGCCATGTCGAGATCGGCGGAGCCGCATTCCTCCGCCACACACATGCAGCATAGAGTGATCCTCGCAGCGGAGAGGGGAGCAGCACAAACAAGACAAGTTTGCAGTTTAAACAGAGAGCTCAAACACACGAGAACTAAAAGGAACGCTCTGATGAGCAAGTGTACTCAGCTTCATCACCCCATCAGCCTCACTGTCTTCAAGCTGACAAACAGACAACAGCCCAGTAGAGCTGGACTGACGAGTATACATATGGAACAGGATGATAAAAGGCATCGATCGCTTCACATCTTCAAAGGACACACGGTGCTTTCTGCTAATCTTCACCTATAGTCTGCACTTGACCAATAACAGTGTGTTCCTGAAAACATGAAAGTGAGCTGTCTGTTTAATGGTAGTAATAGTCGATAACAGCAAAGATATAAAGGTCTGATCTGGTCCAATCAGTCATGTACACCTGTTGGAAGATGGATACAATCTAAGTTTGAATGACTGCAAACTTCATGTACAAGTAATTGTACACTTGTTGGCTTATTTTGAAGATACGGCATGAACACATTATCATTCTTACTCAAATTATCATTAGACAAATTTGGGAAAACATGGACTCCTTACAATGTTCAGTCTGTCCACCATGTTGGTACATTCAATATGGATTGGGGTTGGGCTAATAGATGAAGATCTATTGCGACTGGATGAGTACAGTTTTTATTCTACCATTATTTATTTAATGGTCTGCACACACTCCTGCATCAATATATTGGCAAATGCCAGTTGTTGAGCTGTCGGAGGCCTGTTGGAAAATGTGAGCATATAACCCAACCCTAATATGGATTGGTAAGAAGTTTGGTTCTGTCCATGGTTAATGGTTGGCATTTTTGGTGTATCTTGAGAAATATTTGATGAATAGCTTTGCTCCAAAAATCAGTAGCACCCTTAAAAGACTTCTAGCTACAGAGCACTGGAGATCTAACGTGTGCACACAACTTTTTATCTTATGTGCACAAGATATTAAACTGCGTACCATAAATCCTATTTTTCTGGACTCATACTGCAGGACAGAATTTCCAAAAGTCATGCGCGCATCTTAAGTACAACAAACTAGTGACTCCTAATGCTGATATAAACAGCTAAAACATCACATATAAGCAGCACAAAGCGTACAAACCCACAGTAGTCAAACCCTCGGAAAACAGCTGTGGTTTCAACGGTTCCACCTGATTTCAGCTTAGAGCAGCAGTCTCTTAAATAAGCAGTGGCTCTGTGACCTCTGTGCTCGTAGTGGCATCATTTATCATTTTCCCCTGTGGGTGTATCAATGATTGCGTTAGCTAATCAATTCAGCTAATGAGGCTGAGTGACACAGAGGAGCTCTGACTGTTCATCTCTGTCAAGTCACATACACTAACAGTTTTAAAGCTGGGGGGGTTGTGAGGATTCGGGGATGGTTGAACAAAGATACATCCGCAAAACATTTTCCCTTTAATGAATCTGTCATTGTTCTAATCGGTGGTGGGTTGTGAGAACAAATTGGTTCAGCTTTTGGTTTTAGTGTAATTGTGTGTGTTTTTTTCATTTCCTATATATAGTGATGACATATTCTCATGACCGTTCTCGTAGATTATCCCTCGTGCCTGGAACAGGATGGCGAGTGGAGGTGGTTGCAATCCGTAACTAACCCGCTAAATGCCACTGAATCCTACACACTGTTTACCAATTTAAGTGGCTTCAATATTTGGAAACACATATGTTTATAATGCACTAGGAACATACTTATAATGTGATATACTGTGCTTTAGTAATATATAATTATAGTTATAGGCACTGTAATGGCAATTTAAAGGATCATGGTATATTAATACTCACATAGATGTAATACAGTACAGTATAATGCAGTATGTTTATAATGCATAGACATGGGTATCATAATGTTTTATGATTATTAGAACATAGGCCTTAATAATCAATAGATCCACAAGACCTTGATAAATGGTTATGCCATTTCCCAAGAGAACTACTTGGTCAATCGATGGTGGTATTAGAGTGTTGATCCAGAGCTCCAAAGCAGGTTAGCTGTTCAACATAAGTTACCATGGTGATGTACCCCAAAGTGAACAATCGTTGTAGGACTGAAAACTCAGGGTTAATCCCCAATCCCTAAATCCTGCTTCGTACCAAACAGCAGACAGACAAAGTTAGTGAGCAGCCGGTGAACATAATGGAGTGTTTAGCAGCTAGAGAGCCAGACATTTTCCTCAGGAGTTGGTGAAGACCAAACCAGAGCTAAAAAGGAGAGTGAATATTTGTCATGTTACCAGAGAAATTAATTCTAATGCTGCTCCATGTCTGCTGGATGTGTAAACAGTCACCTAACATATCAGCTTCATAAGATGATAATACATCAGTGTTGTTTTTACCCTACTGCGCTGGCCCCAAGTGCAGAGCACTCAGCGTACACAGCATGTTTGCTTACAGTGTCTTTGTGGCCTCTGACACCTCAACATTTAGCCCATCAACAGACTGTTATTATTACACCTCAGCAATGTTTCTACGCTCAAGGGCACTGCGCAAATGTCAGTGACTCTCTGGGGAGTGTACTGAGAGGCCACAGCACACAAATCTAATACAAACAGGTAAATAAGGAAGCACTGCTCGTGGACGGAAAGTCAGAATCGCTGACAGGAAAGAGGCAATGTAGAGACATTTAGACTTTGTTCATATGTCGGGAGGCATTTGTTTGAACTGTATATTCCCTTAGTGGGTGTGTTTGACTATGTGTGAACAAGTCCAGTTGAACTCTGTCACGCAACACAGGTTTTAATCCCATGCCAAGTGTTTGTTAGTATGAACAAATAGACTCTAATTGGGAAGCACCTATTCAAATACAGACAACCCCCTCTGTAATTTTCTTTAATAATCCCAGTGAGATTAAAGGAGGTCCTCTGCTCAGCATCCTCTAGCAGACGAACAGCTTTGCCCTCTAACAATAGACTAACTAGATTGTGATAGCATAGCACTCTTTGACAAGCAGGGCAGAGGTGGTGCATGAAGACGAATAGGTGTCCATGTACGATGAGATTCAAGGAGACAAGCCAGCAGGACGTTGTCAGCCTCAGCTTCTGTTTGCTGCAGTATAAGACACGACCAAAGAGGAGAGGACTGCAGAGGATGAAGCCCGACTGGCAGCATTAACATCTACTTACATTGCAGCCTGTATGGCTAATCCCCCCTCCCATTCCAGATTACAAACTAACTGGATTAAAAACCTGACAACAGATGATACAGCAGAGCGTTGACTCAAATACACTTCAAGTGGCTTCAGAATCACATTTGATTTGAAATAATCTCACCTGAAGATTAGTAGCTGTCCTGGAGTCTTCGACCATATCACACAATCCCCCTCAAAAGATGAAGTTTATCCAGCTGTCAATTCTTGACACTGGATACAATGTTGTGATACAATCTTGGATACCTTGTGTTATGATTGGAAGCTCTCAACAACTACTGGGCCTGGTGTTGAGACTGTTTTTGTCAAATTCTGTTTCTAAAGTCAAGAATAAATGTCTGACTTTAACATTTGTGGAGGTCTGAAAGTTCAACAATAACATGAACTTTGAAAGCAACTTTTCATCCAGCAAGTTAGATAGGAGCCCTTGGCGCTACCATAGACCTTGTTTGTTTGCACAAACAAGTTGGTTGGGGTTTAGGAAAATGGTTTCATGGTTTGGAGTAAAAAAAGTACTTAGTTATGGGTTAAGGAAAACAATGGACAGCTCATATTGTTGGTTTTTGTTTGGTTAGTGTTCCTTTCAGCCCAAAGTTTTCATGATTGGACCCCTGCCTACATCGGGGTAACTGAGTGTAATACACCCTAATAAATGCAAATATTTCATTACAACTAGAAAGCACTTATTCAGTCAATCAAGGCTCTAAAAATATCTGCTTAATTTCATTAAAGAAAACTGGGCAGGTCGCAGGTATCGACTGACAACCATCAAATAGTTATAGCAGATATTATTAAGCTGTAAATCTCCAGAGTCGAGGCTGTTCCTTGTGGGGTTAGCAGGAATTCAAAGCCTCATTAGCAAACACTAACCAGCATCATCAAGTCAGTTCTTTTAATGAAGGGTAGGTTCAAGGTCTCAGGGAATGATCCATTGTAAAAGGGTTCCAGAAGGAGGTAAAATGCTTAAATCCCCTTGAGATAAAAAGGCTCTTTTGATTCCTTTGTTGCTTTAGCTAACAGGACTAAGGGTTGGCTGGTGCAGGCCTTTGTTCCTCTTCCCTTGGTTCGGCTATACATTCACAATGCACAAGTTCACTGGGGAGCAGAGGTGACAAGAGCAGGCGACGAGAAGTGCTGATTGGCAGAAGGTCAACCCTGGTGGAACTCCAACACACCCTCTAACCTTTGAATCAGCACTAAACCACTAAACCAGTTGCACTTCCCCATTGTCTTGAACACGTTGCCTAGCAACATTACATCCCTGCAGTGACTGTGTGCATGTGTGTGTGTGTGCATTTTGCGCTGCGGGAAGAATTTCCATGGAAACAACAACAGCAGTTCAGACAGACACAACAGCGCGGCTCGACTCACCTGAAAACTGTTTGGATAAAACATAAAGGCTAATAAAAGAATAAATTGTCTCACATTAAATCTCTCCTCACGGCTCATAATCTCAAATTAGGTCCTTCAGGGACAAATCAACAAACATTAAGATATTAAATTAGCCAACAAGATCATATGAAAGTAATCAAGACACAGATTACATCCTAAATGTTAGTGACGGCTCATGGGCAGGCATCAAATCCATCGCACTCCTTCTCGCATGCTCGCTTTAACGATGCCTCAAATCAGAAGTGAGATTTGCATCAATATAGAGCAGTTTGAAATGAATTAGGCCATTCAGGCTTTGTGCATGATTTGCTTTGATGGTGAGCAGTGACAGTGCAGTCATGGGAAAAGCTCATCATCCTCGACTCACTTACCTCGCGCCTTATCTTTATGAAACACATCCTGTTTAGTCTTTGACAGAGGATGTTTGGTTAGTGCTTATTCGATACTTGACTAGATGGAGGTGAATGCTTGTTTTGATTGACTTGAAAGCGTCCTTTCAAAATCCTGTATCAGAATGACTCAAAAATAGGTCTAGTCTATTGCTTAACTGTTGATTTAAATCCCTTCAGATCAGGACCAAAATCTCACCACATAAGAGCAGCTGGGAACCACTACTGACACCTACCCTTATTCCCCCACCCTCTAAACATTACATAGTTAAGTTGTCTTGGAGAAGATTACCTTTATCGATTGGGATTGGGAAATTCTTTTTTAACTCAAGTTTTACACATACCCGAGATACAACCACAAACACAAAGGACAGTTTTCAGGGGTTTGGTACCTTGCTCAAGGACACCTCAGCAGTGCCCAGGAGGTGAATTGGCAGCTTTCCAGCTACCAGTTCACATTCCACACTATGGTCCATGGTAGACTTGAACTGTCAGGTCTCTACGGACTGAGTTAGTGCTGACTGAGCAACTGCTGCCCCAGTAGTTTAAACTTTGAGCTTGAACTTTTGCACATTTCTGAACAAACCGTACAGTTCTTCCATTTGTCATATTGTACATATTGTTCTTATAATATTCTTTCACGTTGTCAATTTTCTGTTTTTCCATTTAGCTTCTTGAATTGCAGTACTTGACTTGCTCCCATTTTTATCTATATTTTTCTCATACTACGTTTATTTTTATACATCGATCTGCCAAGGCATTGTATGTAATGTTATACACAATTCTTTGTTTGTGAAAACTTGTCAATAAACACCAATTCTGATACTGATTCAAGCCTTTTTATTGCCTTGGTAAGTATCATTCTGCCCTCCTAAGGTGTCCCGATTACAGCTGCCTCAAACATTTATATATATTTTTTGGTGCTGACCAAACTGTGTTTGTGACATTGAGTATTAAAAACTGTCAAGTGCTAAAAGCTAGCGTTAAATGTCAAGATGTGTAATCTTGTTTACCTATTCTTTGCACAAAGTTCCTGTGTGTTTGTCAGTGTTTGTTTTTTATTAAATCAAATATTTTATTAAGCGTTGCTCTGTATAGGTGCCAAAACTCAGGTGTTATTGGCAGTATAATTGTTTTGTCAATGACAGAAACATTATTTCCATTATAGTATACAGAAAAAGGAGGAAGGAGGTGGGATCGGATGTCTTCTACATCTTCATTTTGTATTAGTCATTTTGTTAGCATGGTTGTTGGCTTTAGCTCCAACACCTCCCTCTATTCTCACAGATTGGTTTTTCCTCTTCCAATAAATCAGATGGAATGGGAGCAGGAAAGAGCGTCATCCTGTTTTTCAATAGGGTAAATTGTGCACTCACTCTTTCTATTTACAATCTTGGAATTGTAAATTGATACTGTGAAATGAGAACAGCTGATCATCAATTACTAGTATCACTGACAGTTGACAACATAGTGTAGAACTTTCTTAGATATTTGTTACAACATTAGGACCAATCAGAGATGTTGTACGAAAGCTGTCAATAGTTTTTGGTGAGTACAACATCAAACATTTGAAATATTTCAATACTATTAACCAATACAAGACCCAATTTTCGGTACCAATAACAAATACATTTGACTCAAGGACCACTAACTAGCTTTTTCCAAAGCTTTCAAACACATCTTCAACCCATCAGTCGATGGAGTTTGCTCAGTTGCTCAGTGATTATGATGATAAGACGTGTTTAAAAATTGTTGGAGTTTTTAATAGTTGATGTGCCGAATTAATTGGGTAATAAATGTCTGAGCATAACCACACCAAATTCAACCCCAATATGAGAAACGTTTATAAAAATTAAATGACATACTCAATCTGGATTGAAACTATTTCTTTATACTTTTTAGATGCTTACTATTATGTATGTAAGACCATGAATTACCTAGCCAGAAGGCTGTTGTGGATTTGGGACCTAGTGGCTTCACACAAGCAGCTGTACAAGAAGTTAAAAAAAGTCTAAAAATTGGTATTTAAATTGGGAATTATTTGATCAAAACATAAGTAAACACACATTCAAAGCTTAGCACTTGGTACTACAGACAAACCTCAGTTGGTACTAATAAAGGAAGGAAGGAAAGAAAATGTAACCTCAGCATATGAAACCTCAGAAAATGACATCACTGTGTTGACTTCATGAATTTCCCGGTAACTAGTTTGGCATATGTCTCCTGTGCAGCCTATTACGCTGCATCCACAGTGATAATTTAAGCAAATGATAAGGTTGGATGTGAGTCATTTCTCTCTCATCTTCTCAAACATTCAGGCACTAAAAGGAGGCAAATGTGTTTATGATAACCTTTACTGTTGCTGTAGCCATTAATGGCTCCCATTACAGTGTGGAAATAGTAATTCATTAACCCTCCTCTGCTGGCTGCGCGGAACTACAGCCAATAAAAGAGCACAGAGACAGAGAGAGAGAGGGGGAAAATAGAGAACAACAAAAATGGGGATGTTTTGTTGGTGAAGACTCAGAAAATACACAAAAGACCTCTGAATGTAAAAAGAAAAATAATATGTATATCAGGAATTTGTAGATGAATCAGGTTGGGAAAGCCTAAACCTAAACCCTGTTGCTCTAAAAACCTTTTTTTCTCAAAGAGCAAATATTCAGATTTAATTGGATTATAGTCTATTTTCATCCTGACTAACAACCTTTAGTTCAGAGTGAATCCTGTTATTATAAACCAGCTGTTGACTCTGAATACTGACACAGAGATCAATAGGACTAAATCTTTTTCTCTGTGACAGTCTAACACCAATCTCATCGAGTCGCTGAGCTGAGAGATGAAAAGACTGAGAATCTGAATAGTTTTTTTTTTTTAAAGGTTTTTCACATCTGTCCTTTGCCTTGGACTGAAAAAGCAGCAGATAAATGGCACAGTTGAAAAAAAAGGGGCTTTCACATCCCTTTCGAAGGAGAGGAAAATCTTACTATGCAGACACTAGGATGTCTCAGTTCAGTCCTAATTGGCCAAAAATTCTCAGCGTGATGCATATTTGGTCCTTCTTTTTAGGCATTTAATCAATTTCCCAACTGAATAAGTTACTCTTTTTCTCTCTGCTAACACTTAGGAGAGCTCCAGGTTTATTCTGAAATGTTAGGAACTGCGAGAAGAAGTTTAGATAGCCACAAACGTACACTTTGGGGTTTTGGGAACACTTCAGAACAATGAGCTTATTAAAAGATACAAAAACATGAATCATCTGTGTGGGATGCAGCTGCTCTTTTAAGACGGAGAAGGAATGTTACCTCTGCAGAAACCAACATCCTGGTAGGAGTGAGCTCTTTGGCAACAAATGCAGCTGTACATCATACTATCTGGATTTAGTAAATCAAGTTTTGATAGCTCTTACAGCACCTGAGATAATGTGCAAATTCAACTTACACATGGTGGTGTAATAATATTTTAGAGAGGTGTTGTGTGACTTTGCAAAAATCTTCTTGTTGTCTCTACAGGCATAAAGGTTGACAATGAGTGTAGTTGGGGCATCCCCATAGCTGAGGGTTTCGAGTCAAGATACAAAAAGGGGTCATCTTTCCACTGTCTAACACTCCAGACTGCAATAAATTATCATAATATCTAGAAAAAAAATCAGTGACACCCAGTAGCTGTCAGTTTCCTTGTTTAAAGTAAAGGCAGGAAACAGTGTTGCACTAGCCAATAATGCTGGCATGTCTCTGAGACACTAGATAGGAACACCCCTTCTCCTTCTTTTTTCCATTATCTCACTAAATGGTTGTTGTGGCATTTATCTGTGTTTGGGAGCACAAATACAGAGAGGGAGATGTGAACCTACAAAGAGACTTCTTTCAATAGGAGACCTGATTGTCTCTATTGCCTTACCAGACTCTGTACTGATGGGGAGTGTGGAGGGAAATTTTGTAAGTCCGGATGTTCCATGAAATGGATGTGCAATGTGCATTGGACATGAGGGGTTTAGGGGCCTGACCAAGAACCAGTGTCCCCAGTTTGGCTGGTGACTTTGTTGCCATCTTTCTGTCCCCTCAATTTCAGTTTTCCCTCTACTCTCTACGACTGGGTGGGATATGATGCATGGATCCATTGTTTTGTGGCCAAAATACACTGTACGGACACTCTACTGTCCTTTTTCTTGTGTGTCAAGTCTCCAGAAAAGCATAAACTATAATCAGATTAACTTCCCTGATCAGCACATCCTGGCTCCTGTACCATTACTTCTGTCTAGTGTGTACTACTGGTGTCAACTGATGATTCAGCTATAACATTAATCAGATGCTCTAACAAAATAGGAAACTCTGTCAGTGCCTTACAGGGAAAATCCTGATATACTGTACTTACACTATGTTTAGCTCAGTATTCAGGGTAGACAAAGTCTTTTCCGTGGAATGGGGCTGCTTTGATTTGTAAAAAGCACAACTGCATTCAGATTTTTGTATTCTCATGATACACTGTAGCGCTGTTTGCAAACTTTTACTGAATCTGGTTCTAATGAATGGTCTTCAGAAAATCACATTAATGCCAGTGTGATGTTCCTTTTCTTATCTAAAAAGCCTCTTTCATCTTTTGTAAAAACGTCTCGAGTCAAAGTTCTTTCATCCTGTTCGGAAAAAAAACTGAGGGCAGAAAATTCCACATTGGCGAGAGGATGAAGATTTGCCGGTGTTTTGTGCAGTCGGCGGTGTCTCGTCTTGTTGAAAGGTAACAAAATCCAACAGCTGCATCGCAACAGCGAGCTCTGTGGCGAGGTGAAGCTTCTGTTTAGAATTAATTCAGCGCTGCCTCCAGTGCCACCTCAACCTTTCAAGCTTCGTGCTACAAGCAATAAACGCTTTCCACTGAAAGCGCTGAGACCACGCTCGAGGTGAGAGAGAGCGCTTACAGCTTTAAATAATTCCTGAGATGTTGAAGAGTGACAGGAAACCCACTGAACACAAAGGCAGCTTGTTCTTTGTCTTTGGATAAAATGATATCTGACACTTTTGTGCTGTAGGACGACTTGATACATGAACTCACTGTCACGGTTACTTCTGTCCAGTGTATGACCTGAGCCATGGCTGTGAGCTTGGCCACCCAGATGGGGCTAATAAAAAGATATAATAAGAAATGATGTTCTGTTTCATGTCTTCTAACCACATTTTGCCTCATGAAGTACAACCTCTATCAGTATCTGGTGAATTGAAGCGATTTAGTATCACACACATAAAGTTGGATGACTTACAAGAGAGAGATTTGGGCCAAAATCAATGCAGCAGCGGCAGAGATATCCTGACTTTTAGTCAAAGCTGCTGTCCTTAGATCCTCTCTGCCTGGTAAATGTCTTTGAAACTCCATGCCACAAGTTGGCAATGCAGGCTTCCTGTTCAAATGTGTAGCCTCAAGCCCAGATTGAGATAAAACCAATGACATCACCATGACATCATCAGGATTATTTTCTCAGAGCTCCCTCCAGAGCCACTCAAGACAGGGTACACACTGTTTCCATGCCCTCCTTGTGACAAACATGTGAAAAAAACGGTGGAGTGCCCCCTTAAAGAAATTCACATTTCCAGGCAGGAAGGCGGGGTAAGCAAACCAACTAATTAAAACCAAGAACAGGGTGTGCTTTGAAATCGCATTAGTTTCGGGCTCATCATGATGCTGATGCTATAATAACCTCTTGAACTTGGAATTTCCCCTCAAATTTCCCCCCTCAAGTGATGCTAAAGTTACCGAATTCACCCTGTATGACACTGTTGCACAGCTATGCAGTATACATTCAGACACAATCAGGCGCTTTTGGCGTACCGCCACAGGGTTGTCCAGCAGTGTCTGGGGGTTAAGGGGAGGCTGCTGGAGGTGTGTTGAACGTATCGGCTGGGAAACTTTTTATTCTGCTGATTAACTGGCTTTATCAAGTGTGGCACTCGCTCACTCTCATTCACTGTCTATGTCTCTCGACCAATGCTCTCTCTTTCTCTCTCAAACAATCATACACAAACCAAAGGAAACGTATTTTGTGTAGGCTCCGAGTTCCAAGCAAACTGAGTTGACTTAGAAACACCGCAGAACACTGATAGGGCGCAATGAAAAGTTTTTACATACTGTTCAATGACAGCTGAGAAAACTTCTGTTGAGGACCTCAACATGTGACACAAATTGGAAACTTTGTGATCTTGACTAGAACTGGCAAGAATAAACATCTGGGGGGTTTGGCTGTATAGCTGTAATTATGGACCACCCAAGGAGTCCATCATAGTTCACAATATTATTATAATCTTGGTCTCACAAGGTTGTTGAAAATGCTGCTGAAACATCTGACAGGTGGTGAGGGAATTTACCTGTGACAACATATCAAAGTGATTGACAACTAGTGCATGGCAGGCTAGACAGCCAGCCAGTCAACACGTTGACACAGTGAGCGCTCTCACATCTAACCTGTTTGGTGTGGTTCAAATGAAGTCTGGTGCATTTGCCGGTTTGCTTCAATTCACATAGGGACGATGTGAAAGCTGTCAGTCAAACTCTTGTATGGACCTTGCGGACGTGTGATAAGAGATATCTAATTTAGGCATCAACTCAAAAATACTGCTCAGTTTTACAGGATGAGGTTGAAGATAGTAGGAAGCGATCTACTAAGCAATCTATGAAGGGGATTTTTATAAATATGCAGGAGTATTTTGTAACCATGGTAACAGGTATGAGACTCAGCAGATGGGTGCTGGGATTTTCCCCCTGATACATCAGACCGTGAAAAAGGTGTTAAAACAAGTGTGAAGCTATAGGTGAAATGTTGGCTGAAATATAAGGATCGTCAGTTGAAGTGCCAGTTGACGAGACGGTGAATTCAGATGAAGTGGAGGCCAGTAAAACATTTCAAACACTTGAAATTTCATTTGAAGTCTAAGCGCTGAAACTGTCATGTACATAAACTCTCTGTAAAGCAGATTCTACCGTAGGCAAGTACCAGTCATGCTGAAGGCTTGTTGGGCTTTGATTGCAAATATTCCATGTGTGAGTAAAAGAGGTGGAACATATTAGCTGGAATGCTGTCTCGGAAACCCAATGGCTATTGTCTGAGTATGATTTAGCGTTTTATTCACATTAATGTGCAGATATCTGTTCATACAGATTAGCAGAAATTTGGTCATTCTCACGTATCAAGTTGCCAACCCGACTGCAGAGGACATCTTGACCAAGATATCCGTTTTCTGGATATCCGCTGGCTACACCGGAAGCCCAGACGCTTTGTCCCCAGAGGCTAAATCATCGTCAGATGATAGCTGACAGATTATGAGACTGGCTTACATAGAAAGGGCGGAACAACAAGTGAAGCGTTAAAGGTCAAATGATGACTTGATAAAGCAGTCGAACGGTTCTTATGCTGCTTTAAAACCGTATTTTGTGTCGCTTAAAATTGTGCAAGAGAGGACGACCTTGTCAATGCTTTGATGCATGTGAGAGTGTGCGAATTATAGATGTGTGAAAAGTTTGAAGAGGTTATCCGAAATAAAACCCCAACTCAGTGCTATCAACGGTGTGAAAGTGACCTGGGACACTTCAAAAACTACCGCCACCTCACCTCCACTTTTGTTTTATACCCTCCTCTGATTTCATTAATCACCATTATACACACTGTAATATACTTTTGATGCCTTGTAAGCACCACTTCAAGTAAAGTGTGGCTATTATTATCTAAGATGAAGTATACAGGGATGAAGTCAAATAACGTTTCAATAATATATCAGAGTCTCTTCCTCTGGCCTCTCTACAAGACCAGGCGCTGCCATTACATAGTCCTCAAGGGGCACACACACACACACACATATACACACCAAGGTCACAGAGACCTGCCGACTCAGCTCGCTATTGTGGGTGAATGTCTTGTTAGCCGTTCTCTCAATATCGTATGCAGAGCTGATGGCGGGCCACTCTCACAGAAATGAACACATTCTCTGTGGGGACAAAATTAAATGACTGAGGAAAATTGCCAAGTTGCTGTAAAAAAAGGAAACATGTTGAGCAGTGCTGGGCGGGCGAGCGAGCACGGCGCTGTCAAAATTGCAGCACTTTCACATTAGTGTTATAAAAACACGCCGCACTGAGCTCATTGTGAAAGGAGAAGGTGTATCAAAAGGAAACACAGGGTGACCTCTCAGGCTAACCAAATAAAACAATCTCTCAGCGCCCTCCCCACAGTCATCATGGCAACATTGATTAGGTTGCACTCTGAGCATTGATTTTACGTCACTCTTCTATTGAGATGGGCTCGCATAGACTGCAATCACTCACAGCCAGAAACATTCAGTCTATCTATAATTCACTCTGTCCTTCGCCCTCCCGATCTCTCTCACCACCACACGGATGGATCTCCTATGTGCTGAGCATAAAAAGAAAAAAGAACGTCTAGTTTTTGGAAGATTTTTTTCCCACTGTTTCATACAGATATGAGATAAGATTTAAAGCCATTTTCAGACACGCGCCGGCTTCAGCTATCCGTCGCAAATAGGTTGTTCTTATATGAAAGTATTTAAGTAAGCTAGGACCACGTAAAGAGCCACAATATTCGGCATCTGACATTCAAGAGGCAGCAGCAGAGCTTCCATTTGTCTCTCAGTGATGGATTTTAAAACTCATGTGGAAATACTTATCTATCGGAGGAATGGTGGATGCCTGAATCGAGTTTCTCCTCACATTTCTCATTTATAGGAATACTGAACTGTGGTTGAACGAAGGGTGAGAACCAGAGGTGCGTGAGTGACATTTTGAGTCTTTCTACTGCCAAAAGGGCACGTGTGAATTGAATCAATCCAGAGTTATTAATCAAAAACCAAAAGACAGAACACTGAACACGCTGAACTATTTGAGGCTTAAGTTTTATTTTAGTATTATTTTTTTGTTTTGTTTGTCATCCTGGTTATGACAGTACCAGAGCTTATTCAAGCGACAAGATCTGACGTTATGACTCATTTGATTTGATTTTAGTTTCATATTATGAAGCATATTTGCTTAGTCAATCTATCCTCTACAAATATGTCAACAATTAAGGAGTCTATTAGCACTCAACATCCTTATGAATACTTTCCATGTTTCCTTGCCACAGTCGCCAAGTGCTCGCTCATTGTTGGGAATTGTTGGGTCTCTGTAAATATTTTAAAGAGTACAGTCTAGACCTGCTCTCTTGCAATACATGAATAAAAAAAGAAGAAGAATTGAATTGAATTGAATAACTCACATTTTGAGTTTTCACCTGAGCTCTTTCATAATTCTACTTAAATATAACAACAAAGGCTTTTAAGATCCGCATTTCATTACTTTGACATGTTAATTATGCTGCCTATAGTTTGTGACTTTGGTCTCATCTAATTATGCCTAGAATAAGATGGAAATGATGGTAATAATCCAGTGTCTTGGACAGAAGACTCTAGGGTCCTGTCCCTCCCCCCCCTCGGCGCCAGCTGCTGGGGAATCGTCACCTGAATGAAATCAAAGACCTGGCAGGGAGCTCAGCGTGCGCGGTGGCTACTGAGGCTGGAGGGTGGTGGTGGTGGAGGGGGGGCTCGGGCCTGGTTGTCTGTACAAAGCTCGCTGCCAAAACAATAATGGAATCTCACCGTAGCCTTGGCCTGCATTGGATCTATTTGTACCGGTGCCAAGATTTCACTGTTTACCCACACATGAGCCCTCGGGCAGGACCCAACCCCGTCAGAGGAGGGTTACATGTCCTCGCAGCGGAGACTCAGAAAAGGAAGGAAGGATCCACCCGGGCCATGATTTATGCTGATCCATTAGCTCACCTTAAAACAGCATTAATGCTGTTTTCCCCCCTCTGAACCACCGTTGAAAATAAAAGGGGAGACACCCCCCCCCCCATTAAGAGCCGAGGCTTGAAGGTGATAGCTGTTGAAAGGAGACCACAAAAGGGCACATTAAGAATTCAACAGCCAGCGCAGCCACATCAGCTGGAAAACCAACTGAGGCATGCATGGAGACAATTAACCCGAGATTTACTGCGTGGAGGATGATCGGGCGATGTATGGCGAATCTGCCGCTTCCCCCCCTGTGGTCTCCTATACAACGCGCTCGTTGATTAATGGTGGTTCAGGGCGTTGCCAGTGCAGTGACTGGTATCAAAAACGGGAAGGCCGGTGGCGTTGAATGGCTCCCACAGGCTCCATCGTGCTGCATCTGGCGTGCAGGTGACCTACAGTCGGCGTGCCGCAGTACAACTACCTTGAAACTCAAACTATCTTTGAGCTGAGTGCTTAATTAATCTTATCAAGGGCGGACGTGTGCGCAGCGAGGACAGCCGAGGCGAGCGAGCGGATGAAAATACTCTTTGGTGGTTGATGATAAGAGCGACAGATACTTTTCAGATAGGCAGCGGAGAGGGATCAGAGCTGCCTGAGAGGCGAAGAGAGGGAATGATTTGGAACACAATCCGCGTGCGATAAAAAATACATCATTCCCACGCCTGCCGTGGCGTTGTCTGCTGACTGAAACACATTATGGGCTGATTTTAAGGCGGCTGTGAAGTGTATGCTACAGTGGAGCCTGTGGGTGTAGCCTGGCTCCCACTGCACTATTGATTCAGCAGCACTGCAGTTTAGAGAAGCATCGGCTGGCTATGAGAAATGGAAAATAAACAGAGAGGAGTGAGTGGGAGCTGTGGGAGCTCCATGGGAGCAAACCAACAGACAGTGAACCAGTTAAAGAATACAGATTCATGGTTGCAGTCCAAAAGACTACCCACTACTTAAGAGTTTAGAGAGACATTTAATCTGAATTCTGACAAGTACTCGGTCCTTTTCATCTTTCGCTTCACACTGCAGATCAGTTTCAGACTCGTTTACTCATTTTAAAACCTGAAACCAGAGAATTATGACTAACTTCATTGATTACATGTCAAAGATAATCTACTAGTCATGTAAAGTATCATTCAGGACATGGAAACAGTCGTTTAATGTCTTTTGTGGGACCGCAGGAGCTTGGTCAAGACCGGGAAAATAAATGATTTGTTTATTGATTTTTCAGTGACACACCAGAATCAAAAGGTAACATTTCAAGTATCGATAGTGTCAGATATAAGAACATACAAAGAAAAAACAATAGGGTGATAGGGTGCTGGAGGGAATGGAGTTAAATTCATTAGCCGTGCAGTTTATGCAGGTTTATGCAGCAGCAGCATCCGCATCTCAATTAAAAATAGAATTAAATAACATATTAATAGTTAAAACGGTTGAAAAAAAGAAAGTATGGAGTGCATATAAAGAGAGCGCGCTATGTGCTGGAAGATGCTGTCACCGTAGTAGGGATGAGACAATTCCCTGAGGGAAACGTGCCACATTCACATCTCAGCTGTCAGTCTGTCAGAGATACAGCTGTACCTTCATATACATATAAGGATGCAAATGTGCTGTAGGCAGTGAGAGCGACAGAGACTGACCAGAGTGGAGCCTGCGGATGACAGTGTGGTCTATGTTAAGTCATTTGTCTTGGATGGACAATGAACAGCTCGGGGTTAATTTGTCTGCATGTCGGGGTGGTGGATCACCTGGAAGACCCTGTATCACGAATCAAGGTTAAGCATTTACTTACCACAGCGGCTCCTGCACTTTTCTAGATGTCATCCCCTGCCACTACGTCACTATGTCCAAAAATAAAGTGAAATGCCACCAAAAGAAACGTAAAAATATAAATACATCTACTGATATTTGACTGCAGACACAGCAGTGTGCATGTCTCCGTTGGTTACTTAAACTAAATATAAATTTCCTACCTACTTCCTATCATTCATAAACGCACTTTGATGCCTTTTCCACTAACTCAAGGTGCAGCCATCGTCACGTTCTTTCCACTGTTACCCCTTCACTGTGGGGGAGACTTCCTGAACATACATCTCGGCACTGCTTAGGAGGTGATACTTAATCAAATATCCTCAAAGGGAAAGGAAATGCTGATTTGCAACATGTAAATCAATAAGGACGTGTTTAGAAAAGCACTGCAAAGGAGCGTTTGTTGTTTGGTGTTCTGATTCTGAACACTCGACGTGGGTTTTGCTATATTTGTCTGCGTAAAAAAACTGATATTGTGGGGAGCGTGGAGGAGTACGTGGAAGCACATTTCCCAGTAACTTTCAAGCAGAGTCGGTATTTTGTTGCAATACTGAGATAGTTCTTCCACTTAGCAGCAGGGCAGCTCGACCAAACGGAGCTATTTTCTTAGAAATAAAAACGTCAGAAAGAGCTCTTGCCTCCCGTTTTACCGTCGCTTCCTTGTCTTCGAGTGGAGGACAAAAAAAAAAGCAGCCGGATGTTTTTGGTACATTGAGGCAGCGACCTGACTTGAGAGAAGAGCTGGCCAGCGGTGTGGGAGCCTCACTCTACCAACCCATTAGTGGGAGCCTTCTGTTAATTTAATGACAAAGACCTCTTAAAGTCCAGCCGGCTGCAGGTTACAGGCTGTTAAGTTCCTGTAGCAGAAAAGGCTGCAGTGCCAAACAAACAAACAGTCTTGAAAATGGCACACTAGCATCAAGATCTAATTAATAAAATGAATGGCTGAATTTGCCTGATACAGCGCATGTCGGCTCAACGCTCAATACAACAGAGTCCTAACACTAACACTTGAGCTTTTCCTGCTAAGACAAGTCAAAACATGTGCTGTAAAATTTAGTTATTTGAAACGAAACATCCGAGCTTTAAGTTAGAAGACACCAGTTTAACACGGTCAGCTTATGTGAGTACTGCAGCTTCATACGCTTTGCTGCTCTACGTCTAGTTGCCTAAATGGATACAAAAAAATCATAAACTGACACACATTAGATTAAAGGGTTTGTTACCTGGAACTTGACACTAAACAATTTAGTGATTCAACATAATCTGTCACTATCTAGAGCTGATATATTGTATAAAAAGAGTACAGAAATGATTAAATCATCCATGAAAGTAAAGAAGTACTCTGACTTTGTAACCAAAGATTGCATCTCAAAGTCTGCAGAGCAAACAAACCGATACCAAAACAAGGATTCTGGACGACAGAATGCTGGTGAAACCTGAGAAAATTGAGTCAACAACAACGTTATGTACAGTATCTGCCATGCTTTCCAGAGGCCACACACATTTCTGTTCCAGGATCAGCCTCGGGGATGCGCGATGATGACTGGTGTCAGTGGAGCGCAGCTCACCTTATCTTCTCCTCACTCACAACTGGTTGGTTCAGTTAAGCTGTAACAACACAGGCGGATAAAGAGACACCCAGGACTGTGTCAGCGGTCTGCTTTATCTCTGTGATGACAGGGGGACTCTGGCTACTAACCAGTCACAGTCACACACACACACAACTCAGCCACTCTTCTACAGTTCAGAGGAGCTGAGGTACAATTACTCACATTAACTCACTTTTCTCGTTTATGTTCGTAGCACGATGGCTCGGGTGGGGATAGGACGGGAGCGGAGCAGCTTTCCAAAATGTGTTTACGCAGCGATGCTCTGCAGCAGCATCCAGCTACCTGTTTTTACAGTAGCACGCGGTCTACAGTCCTCGATGATTGAGTGACCACACTCACGGGTCTAGCTGGTGATCAGACAGGCGATTAGAAGGAAGCATCATGATGATTACTATTTGGGAAGTCGAAAACTTTCCGTGGGAATTTATGGGAATTAACAGGAACTTATGGGAATATACCAGGTATTTACAAAACTTAAGGTTGGCCCTTAACAGGGGAAAATATATTTTAGCATAATCTTGAATAAAACCACCAGATTTCAAGTACAACTGAATATCTATCTAGCTATCTGGGGCGGTCGGTAGCGTAGTGGGTTAAGCGGCCGCCCCGTGTGTGGAGGCTATAGTCCTCGCTGCAGCTGGCCCCGGTTCGAGTCCCGCATCAGACGGCCATTTACTGCGTGTCACTCCCCCTCTGTCTGCCCCCTGCTTCCTGTCTATCTTCAGCTGTCCTATCAATAAAGGCATAAAAAGCCAAAAAAAAAGAATAGCTATCTAGCTATCTTATCATGATTCTAGCTTACCCCTAATTACTAAATGACCCCAAATTTCCATTTAATTCTTTTAAATTCCCATGTAGTTTCCAATTTGGAATATTACCAAAATTCCCAGCTTAACTTTCCGTGGAAACCCTAAATACTAGAGATCTGAAGTTATAATGAGCATCTTTTTTTCTGTGCTGTCCATGTAGATATGTCTTCATCTGCTCACGTAACAATCCTTCCAATTTATCCCCCGCACAGCCGCATGCTTTCTTTATCTTTGTGTGTCCTTCATTACCACGAACACACACACACACACACACACACACACACACGTTTATTTCGGCTCGATCCCACACACACACACCGCCCCGCTGCCCCAAATACTCACTAGAGCACCAAATGTGGATTAATCTGCGGCTGCAAACAGTCGCCAAAAAAATGCGACGTTTCCTCCTGTTTGAGTAAAAATGAAACTATTTGTAAAGATCTTCAGCAGGAACCGATGAGCCTCTGACCGAATGGCACAGACAAGTCAGACGGCATTAACACATTCAGGGGATTTGGTTTCAACTTGCCATAGAAAAGAATGTCAGATAAATAAATCATGCGTCGTTGAGCTACGGAGAGCCGTCATGTATCATCAAGATACTCACAAACCTTATTCACACCAACATACATAGCATTACAGTAATTTGGAGTGTGTGGTTGGCCACAATGGTGCCCAGACTCAACCAGTGTGGTTTTCTACAGGCCGATACTGATGCTTGACATCTGGATCATTACTGTTAATATATTTAAGATAGTGTTTCCACACTGGATGCAGCTGTCCACTCAAATCTAGACTAGGTAATATAAAATAAAGATATCTCATCAATTAAAGTTCTTTCAGACTGCGGGTATGTGAGAAACCATCATATCCGAGGTGGACGACATGTCTGTGAGATACCCTTTCATAAAAGGCCAATTAAAGCTGGACGTATCAGTCTAGTCCTAATGGGTAAGGCTCAGGAAGTGAAAGTGTGTTTCTGTGTATCCGACATGAATGAAGTTTCCTCTTTAAGCGCCGGGGAGGAAGTGGTACATTTATGTATGAGTGCAATTGTGTGTCGGTTTGAATAGTGTGTGTGTGTGTGTGTGTGTGTGTGTGTGTGGATAGAAAGAATATGTAGGTGCCTGCATGTGTTTCTGTAAGAGACAGAGCGGCGCTGATGGAGGAGGATACTGCAGTCCTTCTACCAAACAGGACAGCATATCTAATGAGAGGCTAATCATTCATCCAACACGGAGACATGATGTGCATAGCTGATATACGCACACTGATGATGACCTCATACACACACACACACACACACACACACACACACACACACACACACACACACACACACACACACACACACACACCACTGCAGAGATGGGGCTTAGTCAGCTGTAGCAAACTGCTAGACAAGAGGAGGGAGAGGAAACAAATGATGGAGCAGCAGAAACAGGCGAGGAGAGAGTGGTTACAGCGCTGTGTCGATACGTGGGAGCCTCTTGATTATATATAAAGAAAAAAAAGTCAGATCACAGGATCATTCGAGCAGGTCACACACTGAGTTTTATATACAGGCTGGAGAAAGCACACTTTTGATGACCTTACTCCCCCGTCCTACTGCACACACAGAAAAGCACAAGGGCACCCTGCTTTGTGTTTGATCACAGACTCCTGAAAAGACACTGCGGTAACAGTAACACTTGAGATCAGCTGTTTAGGTCACATATGGGTCCTTCACATAAATCCCACCTTCCTCTGCTGTGTGTCCGTTGGTACTCTATCGATTTGTAGCACAAAACTGCAGCATAAAAAAACACTTCTTCAAACAGAGATGTCATTTCGTAGAGCAGTGGACGGGATCGAAATAAGATAAGTCTAGTCGACAACCAAAACTATGCAAACAAACACACCCTGGAATTACAAGTTACTCTCTTAGTATATCCTCCTGCATTTGACACGGCAGCAGTTTGTTACATTATTTGCATTAAAATGTCAGTGAACATGCTGTGATTGGAGATGCTCCAACTAATATTTGAAATTAGATGCAGGGGTGGATGGACATCTCATACAACCATGGCAGAGTATTATTGTATTATTAACATTAATAAAATCTGAATAATTAGTTTAACTGACTAGTATCTGGTGTGGACTAGTGAGGGTAACCTTTAGTCACAACTAGTTAACTAGTGATTAAGACTCAAACCATATAACTGCAACAACCTTCCAGCTAGGAACATTTGTTGCATGGCATACTGCTCTCTCCCCGTGCTCTGTCTCTATCTAATAATGACAAAATATAGTATAATATTACAGTTTAAATAAAAGACTGAATGATTCTTACTGAAGATTATAGATAAAGTCGAGGCATCCTGCTGCACCAGGAATAAAGAGAGCACCTCTGCTGACAGAAGCGATGACATTTTAATGAAATATAATATTATAAAGCTTTAGGGAAATTGAGCAGCGGCGCCGTAACGCACGGCAGAGACCAGGAATTAAATGAGAGAGGCCGCTGCCACTGAGAGACTGCGCTGATGACAAGATGAGATGCGTCGGGATTTCAGCCCAGCAGGTGATTCGTCAAACGCAACGTTCGCGGTGATTATTTAGAGCGAAGTGTTAGAGTGGAGACAAAAGAACAAATTAGTCACAATCAGCTGATGTTTGAGGGGGGAAAAAAGACTTCAGCACTGCAGGTCAGTTTGATAATCACCAGAGGAACGTCTCTGAGCCAATTGTGATTATGTGACGACTGATGGGACCAAGTTGGACCAGGGTGGTGTTACTACATGAAAGTTTAACCTCAGAAATGCCACCAATACTATAAAACATAATGTTTCCTGTACGAGTAGATACAATATACATGAAAAATATAAAATAAAGGGGAAAGACAGGCAAGCATAATTGCCTTTTTCCTGGTGTGAAGCAAGCAAAAGCTGCACGCAGTGTGAAAATCAAAAAGGGTTTCACAGTCCGCCAGTGGAAGAGCGGCAGTGCTGGCTGGCAAGATGGCGAATAATTAGTATTTCTATAGTGGCGTCGTCTCCCTGCAGGGGGGCTGCAGGAATCTTTATGGTCCCTCCGCTGTTTCCTCTCTGAAGCAGATGGGTACGTCTCTCTCTCTGTCACTCTCTGCTCAACTTACCATTCCATTCATTTTGTCTTCCTCAAACAATCCACAAGCTTAAAAGACAATTACTTTTTGAAACTGTTTGTTTTTTTAAGGGTCCAAAACCCCCCCCAGGGGTTCCTTCCCATGTAGCACGCATCACTGCACAAATCTGGAGTGATTTGACAGATCACGATATCCACAGCTTGTTCAAATCTCTTACAAGACAAACAAAAGAGGCCCAAAACAGCCCCGGCACTGCAGTAAATGTTCCATTAGACATACACCCACATAATCCCTGATAGACTCATTGAAATGAATAGTCCACTTGTGTGTGCTTGTGTGCAGATCTTCTGTCTATATCTGTCTTACTTTAAGTGTTCTGCCGAATCCTAAAAGCATATGTGATGTACAGAAAACAGCAGTTTGTGTTTACACAGCACCAGATTACAGGAACGTTGGGATGCATTAACAAATGGTTCACCATCACCGGTGGATGATTTTATGTTGGTCTTAGTGGGGAAACAACAGAACTAAATAAAATAGGCACAACTGTGACTTGTTAAGGACAGTCTTTGGTGCTTAGACATCACTGCATGGTCAAGGCAGAATAATAGAAAAAGGCTCCGGCCTAAATGAAATCATCCTATCCTGTCACTGTGTTTAAGCACCAAAATCCAATATGATTAGGTAATGGTGGCTCACCAGTGATCCCACTGTACTAATACCCACTACGACTATGTATGACATTCCTGTCCAGGGAGGTCCCACAAGTTTACTGCAAGCCCAGCGTCCCATGGGCCTAAGCAAAAATGTACATGAGCAGTATTCTCAGCTCCAGGACTGTGGGGACATGTCGGCTGAATGTGCTGAAGCCACGCCCACTTATGGGAGCAGTCAAGCAGCAATTTTAAAGTGACTGAAATGGGTCAGATAAGTTCAGAAAATTCTATTTAAATTCATCTGTATCTCTTTGCTAGGGGTGCAGGGGTATGCTCAGGGTGGCCTCAGCGTGTCATCGAGCCACCCTCTAAGGACCGCCCACAAAATCCTGGACTGAAAACCGGTGAAAAACTGTTTTAACCTCTAACTCCACATTTCAGTAATATATCGTTCAAAGTCTTTTCATGTGTTCTCAGCAACTATTTTCAAACATATTTAATGTATTTTGAAAGAAATCTCAGATCTGCCTGTACGCAGACTTAAAGAGCATCATCAACATTATTGTCAAGCAGTAGTAAACACCGAGTCACATGGTGGAATCCCGATGTATCAAAACATAATTCAAATTGTGAAAGCTCATCAGTTAAGAATAAGCAATGGCCTGCCTAAATTAGCACAGAAAAGGTCAATAGTAGAGGTAAACTGACAGATTTTTAAAGATGGATATAAGAATGATAGATTGGAAAGTCGAAAGCCGATTAACTGGATGGTTAACCGGTGGAATGGTGAAGGTTGCGGAGCCATCGATCATTATTAGAGTCAATTTCCTCTAGATAGTTTTAAAAACATCCTAATAGCACGGATTAGTCGGCCAAACTGATGAATTGGTCCAGGCTGACAGCAGCTATCGAGTGACACACGCCAAGTCGACTGTGTGGTTTTTAAGACTAAACAGCACTGACAGCGTTCCTGCCCTCTAATGTTGCATGTGCGAGGGAGGATGACAAGCAGGTTGTGTCCTTGACAATAACAGCGAAAGGCGTCTCAAGAGCTGTAACCTTGAGCTGAAACGAGTAAGACACCTCTGGTGTTGTGGAAATATTTCAGCTATTTTAAGTCTGACACGTGTGTTATAAACAAAGAGATGAGTGGTGACAAATTAGAGTAATAGTGCGACCTTGTTTCATCATTTCAGGCTGCATTGTTGTCAGAAAACAGCTTGGTGTTATTATAATCCACCCCCATATGCTGTGAACTTCCATGGTAGCTACACTTGTGCTCTTTCTCAGCCGTAAACCACAGACTCAGCACTATTTCCTATGAACCAAAAATACACATGCTCATCACCAATGAGCACAGCGTGCTGCAAAGTACCTAACGCGTACTGGTTTCTTAGTTAATAGAAGTAATCATTGTCTTTGGATTTTAATCATGGTGGCGGCGGTGATCGCATTAAGACTGCACCGTCCCTCCTCTCAGTGTCTGTTTGTGTCTGAACTAATGCAGCTTTTAGTCTGTAGCAGCGAGTTGCCGGCTGAACAGCTGGTGTGCCCCACTAGCCGGCTGTTTCACTGCGGGATGTTTCCTGATAACAAACTGGACCTCCTCCTATTTATCTGACAAGACCGTGGCTACAGTGGGCTGGGCTCGCTGGACAGGTTAGGACGCTGCAGGGCTGGACTGCAGACCTGAACTCCGGTTCCAGACCACTTCACAGGAGCCACATTTCAAGCCCCTAAACATTACTACAACGCTGCAGCATTTATAGCTAAATATTAACTGGTCTTCTTACTACTTAGCTTCTTATGCTGAATTTGGCACGTCTTCGTTCTGGTATCATGTGCCTTATAAATAACGTGTCAGGGATTACTCATTTACTCTCTGAAAGACTGGGTAGTAAAGTAATAAACTAATAAACATCGCTCTCAGTCAGAGTCTAACAATAATGGATCTAAAATGCTTTGCATGTTACACTGAGGACTTTAGACAAACGCAAGAACAACATGGTTAAAACTAAAAAAAAAAAAGACACTCCAGTGGATTTACACTGTGGCAGACCGTTGTTTGGTTTGCGTGGAAAACAAATTGAGATGCAGAGCTGCAGAAGCATGTAATGAAAGTGAACACTGCTTCTTGCCTCAGCTGTGCTGTGCACGCACAGGCGGCAGCGAGCGCAGCATCGACTCCGATCACAGCTGCGCGCGTGAAGACAAGTCGAACACGATGCCGTGCCTGCCGTTACAAAGTAGATGCGTCGTAATGATTCCATGAATCTTCGAGAAATTGTACAATGGGTGATGATGTGTGGATGTCTGCACTTAAAGAGCTGATAACTGATGTGCAGTAACAGCCTCGTATTAGATTACACAGTGAAGAATGACTTGAATCAGCTCCACACTCTAAGGTTCACTGATTTTAAAAGTTGAAAGAAAGAGATCAGATATCGGATCACTAGTGGTTATGACAGATGACCTGATTTGGGTTACTGATATTGGAGGATCGGTATCTAGGGAAGAGACTGGATCGGTGTATGGCATCAGATCTGAAAATTTAGCTTTTATGGTGTCCTTTATTTGTATTTATTTGGTAAATGGATTGTGTCCTGCCTCCTCAGGACGCTTTTAAAGGTCCAGTGTGTTAGATTTAGGCGGCTTTATATGCAGCATACGGCATAGAATATAATATGTGCGTGGCTATAAAGTGAAGTCAACGCAGAAGTGCCAAAATCTGCAGTTCCTTTAATGGCCACTTGAGGCTGGCTACAGAACAAGTCAGTCTTCATTAGTCCCCATGTTATAATGTTAATTAGTGGCTGCTTTGATTGACAGGTAGGTGTAGTTACAGATGCCTTGTTTGAGCACCCAGCTTTCATTCAGCCTGCCTCAGCTCCACCGACGAACCAAATCTTTGCCAATTTTTCAGATTAGCTCGGAGGCAGCAGAGGCACTTCAGAAACCTGTGGGTGACGTCACGGATACGACATCCATGTTTTATACAGTCTATGGTTGGACATGCTTCCACAGTAGTCTAGAAAAGACAAAGCAAACACTGGCTCTCGTTAGGTGAGGTGAGAGGATTGCAATCAGTCTACACACTAAAGAGTCCTGTTTAAAAAAAAAAACAAGATCAAACCTTTATGAGGAAATTATTTTTCATTGCCTCAGCTCATTTTAACAACTTCACTTTGCTGCTGATTTCAGTCTTTTCTCACTCGTGGCTAACAATGCCACTTAAGGTCACCCTTAAAATCTTGAAAGCTGTTTGGCAGAAGACGCCTTGCCATCTGTGCCTGTGATAAAAATGTGTTTCCACTGGTTCTGACATGTACACTTCTTTGTTGGCTCTTGGATTTATCATCTCTGTAGTAGAAGCTCAATCTCTATTAGTTTATTATGGCTGGAAATGAGCTGACAGGCAGCACAGCTCAGGAGTCAATAACATCCTCCACTAATTTCGCCTCCGTCAATCACTGAGAGACTACTGAAGGCAAGGTGAGGAGGGCAGTGTAATTCATATTGTCCATGCTGACATCTGTGAAACAAATGTTTATCCTGTGGCAGCGTTAGACAGTTAAGCAGTCTAGAAATGTGTGATGATACTGATATAAGACTCACCCCTATTCATGCCTTTGATGGTAACGGCTGCTGAGAGACCAATGGTTCTCACAAAACATGACAGTCATGAGAGAGATGTATGAGAGCCGCTGCCAGGAAAACTGTATACCTCACCAACACAAATAAAATATCTTCTCTGGCTTTTATGAAAACAAAGCTTGTCTGTTAAGGTGTTTGACTCAGAGTCAAACTACTTTCCACTGTCCAGCTGGCCAGACCAGGACCAGGAGAACATCTGCAGTACTTTCCTATTTGCTGCAATGTCCAGATGTGACTTTTGGACCAACACAAAAGGACTGACAAAAACTATCAGTGACTTAAATGTACAAATATTGTTTTTTTCCCCTTTTGGTGCTGTCTTCCCTGCAAAACAGTTTTACATATTACATGTTTTTCATTATAGAAATCCTTCGAAGTGAGAGGACACACTCTGTTTTTGGCAACTACACAACATTATGACTGTGTTAACATTTGTTTCCTCTTCATTACAGCTCACCAGAGACGTGTCCCTCCTTTTTAAGGTTGCATCAACGTTAATGTTTCTTGTATCACTTCACGTTTCACTTGCATGTCGCATGGTTTGTTTTAACATCACTGATACGCTTTTTGCACACGTGGCTGGCACTGGGGCAAAAACCCGTATTGACATACCCCACCACCACCACCACCACCACCACCACCTGGGCATTACCGGTATGCCCTGCACTTTCGTTACACACCTGGAGATCAAGAAAGCAGCAAGTGTTTCTCGGCAGGAGTGCCTGGCTAGAATCGCAACACGCGTGCAGGACAGGGTTTCCCCCAGGAAATAGTTTACCAGAAGCGGTAAGCCACCCAGATTTTGACTCATCGTTCCTCTTCACATTAAATTAGTCAGTAGATGGCCGCCCACATAACTGTCACACCCACAGACGTAAAGTTTAGTTTAAATTAAAAAAAAAAAAAGGTATCAATATTTATGATGTAGCCAGATGGTCTTGACATGAGGCTTGATGCTGCTATAAAACACTAAAAGGTAAAAAGTTACTTTGATGATGTTCAGATTAGTTAATAATGCAGTTAGTCAAATTTTGATGATTAATTACTTGTTTATGTCATTTTTCCAGCAAAACAAAATCCCCCTAAACTATTATTTGATGGTTTCAGCTTTTCAAAAGTGAGACTTCACTGATTTGCCTCGTCTTAAAATTGCCAGACTATGAATATTTGTAACTTTTGGAGTGCTGGTCGGAGAAAACAGCGTCATCTTTTTGACCACTATTTTCAGGCAACAGACCAAACGATTAATTGATCGCATAAAAAGAAAAATTAAAATAATCAGATTGGATTGTAAACGTGGCCAAAAGGAAAACAATTGAACTATGTAGCATTTGGAAATATTTTGAATTTATAAACACATAAACCAAGAAAAATGACCAAATCTGAGCGAGGACACAAAATCTGGTGGGCAAAGCATTTTTGATGATGGGGTTTGAAGTCGTGCGGAGAACAAACGGAAACAGCACTGCGGCCTCGGGTGGGGTTTTGGCTTTAGTGATAACCCAGAATGTTACTCTTGTCTGAACCAGAATTAAAACCCACACTGATTGGCTCTTTAAGAAACTCCGACTCCAACTCAGTGGTGGGAACACTGGCATGCTGCTGCTGCCTTTGAAAAGACCTGAAGAATGAATTACATTACTGAGCTGAGATCAGTTATTCAGCAAATGCTAAACACATTTGGTGTAGCCCCACGGTGTATTACTGCTAAGTGTATTTTCATTGTTTCCAGCTTTGGATAATAGCATGAAATCAGGAACAGTGATACTCTTGCTCTCTTTAAATCACTCGTTGAGGCACAAGTTTGGTTTTTTATTGTAATTTAATCAAATGAGCAAAAACATTTATTTGGATCAACCGAACGCGATAAACTCTTCGCATGACGGCTCTGTTTTTCGGACTGTTTTGACAGCTGGATGAGGATCAACGTTAGTAAAGCTGAGCTCAGCGTCTTGTCATCCTCCTTTGAGAAAGTGAACCCAGACAATGAAAGCCTGAGTTGCGTCTGAGTCAATCATATCTAGAGCCTGATAGTCATGGATGGATTTTACATTTCTCTCATTCAACCCGTTCTGCGGAGACACTTATTGCTTTTCATTTCGCTGACAGATCTTTAGCGATATTCGCTGGGGTTGAAGTTATTCCTCTGGAACACACACGGCAAGTCTTGCCCGGGATTAAGAAAGAGAGAGCAATGAGTGATAGTGAGAGAGAGAGTGAGAGAGAGCGTGGCCAATTCCCCCTTGGAATCCACACATTGTTTCCCCTCAGCCGATGGGGGATTCTTATCAAAACGCTGCCAGGACTATCATGAAAGGATATGGTAATTATGGAAAACACACACACACACACACACAGAGCCAGGAAGGCCGACCAAGCACCGGGCTAATATAATGTGTCTGGTGTGGGGGGCTATTTACATACCCTTCCAGAGCGCTTGTCACATTCAATTAATTACTCACTGGCAGGGTGACAAAGATGATTAAAAAGAATGATGAAAAATATTTCCTCACACTGCAAAAAAAAAAAATGTTTTAATAAATCTGCTGAGTCCCTTTAAAACGCAGCTAAATGATGTCTGAAAACAAGGCGTTCTTGTCTTAGTAAAAGTTAAAGGTGGGTTTTTTTGTCTTCATTCCCAAGAGGGATTACAGAACCGTTCCTTCTTTTGAGGAAGGGAATGCAGAAAAGGAGCGGCTGTGATCATGAGCTGTGTTTTATTCTGGCGGGGAGAGAGAGAGAGAGAGGAAGAAGAAGAAGAAGAAGAAGAAGAAGAAGAAGAAAAAAAAGAGCTGAAGCCTGTGGAGTAATGAGCTGCATCACAGCGTCCGTTCATAACCCCTCACATCTGATGTCTTTCAGCGAACGCAGCCTATTTAACACTGTCAGATCAATTAGTAGGTGAAGAAAGGGGCCGGGGGAGACGTGGAGCCTTTTGTTCAAACAGACAGTGTGCGCGAGGAGGGTACAGTACGGGTTTAAGAGAATTTATCTCGGCAGAAGGTTTTAACGTTCACAATGTGCGATTGTTGCATTCGCTTATCGCACAAAAGAGCGGGGCTGAGCTCGGGATTGTTGTGGTAAAAACGTGTAGGCTGAATCAAACACCGGGGATGTGACAGCATTGTGGAGGGATCGGGAGCTGTTAAGAGTGAGGCAAATACCCCAAGGGGCATATGAATACAGAAATCTACATTTCAAGTAGCGCCTGTGCCCTCCGCTGGCTCGCATCTCTCGCCTGCCTCCATGCTGAAATGCTCTCGAGCAGCCTGAGCCTAATTTTTCACTTATGGCTGGAGGACTCCTGACTGCGGCCGAGCTCAATCCATTCGTCACGAGGGCTCCATCCAGCACGGGCATTCTTCAAGGAAGCCTCCCTTAACACAAAAATGTCATTTTCTGTACAAACGTCTACCCATGAAATTTCTTTTTTCACCCCCCTCCTTCTGCTGTTTGGCCCTCTTTTGTCAGGAAGCATAATGGCTTGCTTCAGCCAGATTAGCCTCGTCTTTGAGATCGCAGAGCCCGACAAACGGACTGTGACGTGTCGGGGCGATCTCTCCGACTGTGACAGATAGTTCTTTCGTGGTAAACGGGTTATTTTCTGACAAAAAAGACACCGCGAACCGCAAACAGCGTGATTGAGGAATTGTTCTATTGTGACAGGTAAGAGGCTCAACCTCCCGTTTACTACACGCACCTGTGTGCGGAAACTCATAAACACCTTTTTACAATGTCACATCCTCTTGATGAGTTAACGTAGTGAGCCATGTAACATTTCTAACAATGGGTGCAGCTGCTCTCCTTCAAGGTTTATTCTCACAAAAAAATAAGCTTTGAGTTATTGCAATCAACCCTGCATCTATTTCACACTTATTGTTCAGGAAATGATATCACACTGGTAAAGAGGCGAGGCGCAACAGATATCTGATGGCTGATGACTGTTAAACAGATATTTTCCTGGTAGATCGGTTCCCATTAAAAACTCTAATTCAGGTCTCAGGTCAGTTATTAAGTTATCTTTCATGACACTGATTCCAACACCTCAAATCAGGGTATGTGGCAACACAAGTGATGATCCGATACATGTTTCAGTATAAAGCTCATTGTATGAAGTGTTTAGCTTTGGGTCTATGGACCGATCCATCTCAGGTTTGGGTAAGATAGATAATCAGGAGTCTCTTTTACAACTGTAACCATTTGAATAATGTAGCCGCCTTATGCTTGGATAAACTTTCATTTCACAATATACGCTGCAAAGAAATGTATGTTGGGTTCGATGGCAAAATGAGGGATCAGCAGGGATTCACAGCTTCAATCGGTCAGATCAGTCTTGACGCTGACCTTATTAAGTGGATTATGAGGCACAGGCCAGACCTGATCGTCAGCATTTAACAATTTTCTGTTCCACTTTCCAGCAATTATAATTTTGAAGTGTTAAACTGCTTCTGACGCTCATCGATCCCTGTATGTATTTCACAAGAGGCACGTTTTACCGTGATGGTAGCGGTAGGTCTTTACTGTGGATTAAGAAGTGTTGACAACGTCATTCCAGATCAGCTAGTATTACCAAAACTTGACAAGATGATGTCGTTTTTTTCTACAAGAGCAAGCTGCACTCTGCGCTCTTTTGAATCACTGTATGGACACAGTGATGTTGGTTGAACGGGAGTAGGTAAACCTATAGATTCACTGAAACGGTTTCTGATCTATTAAATATGGTTTGTCCGTTTACACTCAAGTTAAATTCCCTTAGAGTCGCTGACTCAATTTTAGTGGCACAGCAGTCCTGGAACATAATATTCCCTTTATTGTCAGTATACCAGCACTCAGTATGAGTTTAAATATCATGATAATGGGAGAGAAACTGCTGATTGAAACCCTGCAGAGGATCTATGTAATGTTCGTTTATCCACTTGCTTTTGTTTCATGAGGGAAACAAGTAAAAAAAAAAAAGAGAGAGCCGTGCTCAGGTGGAGTGATAAGATGAAGATGTGTAATGAATCTAAAAGAGGTCTTCCGCCTCAGCTGTTTGGCACAGACTCTGATCATTGTTTCAGAGTACACAGCATGAGTAATCCTACAGCACAAGATGTGCACTTTACGTATATTAGACGAGTTAAACACGGCGGTCCAGATATGGTACAAGAAATACAAGTGAGGCTGATTTATCACAAATCTCATTAAACTGTCTACTTTGTCGAACAAGAGAAGCCTAAAAGATACGACGGTGTTTGAATGTCTCCATTTATAAAGTGAAGTTACACTTAATGTACACAAGAGTGATTCTAATACGCGTCTTTCAAGATTGAAACGATGGAAATAGAGCGCAGTGTTGATGTGTCAGGATTGGTGTTGGGAAAAAGAAGAAACTGGATCGGTGCATCTCTGCTTTCTGGGTCGGGTAAAAATATTTGGAGTGACCAAACCCAGCTGTGGCCAACAAGCCTGAGATGCATCAGTGAGTTTCCCTGCTTTCTCAGCCCTACAGGAAATGCCTGGATGTCAGTGACTATACTGCTGCTCCCAGAAGGTCAGTACCAAACGCTGACTCAGTAAAAAAAAAAAAAACCCAACAACACAGTGAACGCTCTTCAGTCAGATGTTGATTGGCAGTAGCGTACGGCACCCTCCGTCTTTCACCACGCTCTAACTCGGGAGGAGGAAAAATGAACCAACGCAAACCAGTCGAGCCACAGCAGAGTGCCTTTCCCACCCTTAGGGAGTGTGAGCGAGCACAACACTGTTGCTACAGTGATCCTAATGGTAAACACCACCAATCAGGTCAATCGCGGAGATATTTCTCTATTTGATTCTTTACGCCCTTGTCTGATTCACGCCTCAGACTTCTTACAGGGTCCATTCATACACTCATTGAGCGCTCAGCCTGAGCAAACAGTGGTGCAAATACACGCCACAATAATCTGCCTATGTGCTATTCATGTGACTCACTGAGCCGGCACAATCCATTCACACTACTCACACACACACACACACACACACACACACACAAACGTGCCTCAGGTGTCAGAGCAAATAGCCCTATTTAAAAAAAACGCACAATCAACAGGCTCCTACCTGCAATTTGGCGGCGGGTCCAAGGTTATCTCTGCTAGCTCTTTCTGGATTCTGAAACAAGAGGAACATCTGTGTTATAATCTCACACACACACAGACAGACACGCAGAAAACACAGACAGTTATATATAAATCCTGCCTGTAAAATCAATCAGTAAGTGTACACATTGAATACCTCATTGATTTTCTAACGAGCTCCTCAGCGCCTGTGACTGGATACAGGAATAAGTCCTGTCACGCTAGATCAACACGGGGGGGATGCACAGCTGAATATTTGACTTTATTATTTTTTTTTTAAAAACATGAGCATGTATTGATATTGATGCCAAAAGGGCATGTCGGCTGAAAAGAATAATATCTGATCTATGTGGGTTAATTAATTCAAGCTGCTGATCGTCCTGTCGGCCTTTCAGGAAACTGCTGGGAGCATTTCCACACCGGGCACATAAAAAAGGGTTTAATGAATAGTCTGTAGAGAGGTCATATTTCTCCCTGGTTAAGTATTGATTACATAACCAGTGATTTGGCTACAAGGACTCAGCAGCCAGGTGTTACTTTACAATCTACAATCGCTCGCTGCTGTTCTCTCCATGCAGAGAGCTCCACCTCTGACGGTGCTCCAAAACTGACCATGGGCTTCATGTATCTGTGCTGGAGACTTCCAACCAAGGGCTCCACAGAAGGTTGTGATGCCTTCTTTATTTTTAGGCATTTTATTAATGTATGTGAAGAAAACTAAATGAAACTGTGATTTTTAGTGTTTAGATTATTATTGTTAAGCGGCCTCATCCTGCATTAGAAAAGTGTGAAGCATCAGGGAGAATAAAAGAATTTGAATTTGAATTTGTCTTAAAAAAAAGGAGCCTATTTATGATTGTTACAAATTTAAAAACTACATAATAGAGACAGAGGATTATGTAAAAAAAAAGTTCCAGAAAAATGGAAAATTGTTGCAATATTCACAGGAAATAATCTGCTCAGAATTTAAGCAAAAGCAATCATTTTACACAAAGTTCCTGCAGTTATTGAGTTCACTATTTGGTTTTATTCCCCAGTTTGCCACCTGTTCTGTTCTGTTATTGTTACACACTGAATAAAATATGAAATATCCATAAATCATACCACCTATCTAGGGGTGATCAGTTTAATAGATGATAGAATACCTTAAAGGGAAAAAGGTTGGAAATGACGTAGAGCTCCACGACCTAGTTTAACGTGGACCTAATAAGATTTTTTTAGTTGCTTTTGGTTGAAAAATATTTTTTAAAAAGCATTGAATGTGAGTCACCTCTGCACCTTCTACTCTCTGGATTTCTCTCTACAAAATATTCAAAATTCAAATTTCATGACATTGTAGCAACACTTCCGGCAGCTGATTTATGTGTTGTACTCTCAGGCGCCGCCGCCGCCGCTGTTAGCGCGGTGGCAGAGTTCAACTCAACACATTTACACAGTGTGACAGTGGGAGCTGAGATGGCTTCATCACAGGCGGCGGTCGCCCTCTCTCTCTCCCTCTCTCTCTCCGACGGAGCGAATGTAGTCTGTGTGAGTGTGGAAGTTATTCAGTCTCAAAAGCGCCAGTCTGAAATAAGTTATGACAAAGGCTTTGGGAAAAAAAAACAAAAAAAAAACATTAACATATCGCTTCTGTCCGACCTCCGCAGTCTGGATGTGATGTGTGGAGAGGCTAATTTAAACCCAGCAGGAATCACTTGATAGCTTTAGGGCTGCAACTAGTGATGAACGATCTCTTGTTGCAATCGTTTTTTTTGATTAGTTGTTTGGTTGATAAAATGCAGAAAAGTGACATAGTCAAATGTTTTGTTTTGTCCACAAGCCAAAGACATTCAGTTTACTGTCGTAGAGGGCTAAAGAAACGATGAAGCGATGATCAAAATAGTTGCATAATCGATTAATCATTGCAGCTCTCGCTGTCTTGGGGTTCAAATTAAAGAATAAACTCTGTGATCCTCTCTAACAGGAGATCTGCGGTGTATGGGCTCTGTTGTTGTCGGCATGCTGCTCAGAATGCGTTAAAAACACGAACATTTGAGGTATAATTATTTGGCACAATATTTCCACCATGTAATAGGCTCTCCTGGACAGTTAGATGCATACAATAATATAAAACAATAATCTGCTTCACATCAGGCAGCCAGCAGCGATGGCGTCTTCACATGCTAAACGTTCAGTGATAATAAAAAACTAAATAATTGACTGCTCTTATTGACCGTGCCGTCTGTTCACTCTGCTGTTTGTTAGCTGGGACATGAAAAAAATGATCTGCTATTGCTCGGAGAGAGGGAGAAGAAAGACAAGCGAGTCGATGTTGACATGATATATTGTTTGGGCATCGACGTGGCGGTGAATGGATGCGCAGCAGTCATACTGCAGGGCAACGTGAGGAAGTGTCCATTTGTCAGACGTGGTAAGACTGTGCTTTACTGCACACTTGAGAGAAAGTCTGTATGTATGTATCTGCAAAATGGAGGAGTGATTATGGGATTATGGATAATAACTAGTTTACTTACCGTTTATTTTGAAGGCAAACTGTATCTTACTTCTGTCAAGTGTAATTATGAAGACTAAAGCTTTAAAAACAGTTGAATAAGAATTACAGACTTTTTTTCACGGTCTCAGAATAATTTGAGTCAAATTTCTTCGTAGAATCTACTGGTGTTGTCTTGCTGCTACAAGCATCTGGTGAAGACGTGCCTTTGTAACCAGTGCTCTTATACTTGGGTGTACAATTGAATACAAGGTGACTGTGTCCAAGGTGATGTAAACAGCCGGTGCACTGCTGCCACGTCGGAAAAAGAAAAAGAAAATCACTGTCGCCTTATAATGTGAAGCGTTAACAAGATATGACTTATTGTAGTCATTACAACATGCAAATATATTGTTATAGAGGTGAAAAACATCTCATTGGGGCGCTGCAGCTGGCCCTGGTTCGAATCCCGCATCAGACGGCTAATTTACTGCGTGTCACTCCCCCTCTCTCTGCTTCCTGTCTATCTTCAGCTGTCCTATCATTAAAAGGCATAAAAGCCCAAAAAAATAATCTTAAAAAAAAAAAAAGAAAAACATCTTGTTATAACAAATAACTTTTCAACTTATAACCAAGCGGCAACCTACGAAGCCATTGCAGAAGTGCCAAAAAACTGCAGTTCCTCAAAAAACCACTTGAGGCTGGTTCAGTCTCCATAAGTCCCCATGTTCAAATGTCCAACTTCACAGCAGAAATAAACATGTTTACAGCCTGGTACAAAAAACTGTTTTGGTCTCTATAGCTAATTTCCCTGTTCATGACAACTGTACTGAGGGCGAATTTTTATATAACTCACCTGTTCAAATCATATTAAGGCTTAAAGTTTTGTATAATTAGCAGAGTGACCACTTTGATTGACAGTTAGGTGCCTTGTTTGAGCACCCAGGCGTCATCCTCAAGTCAAGCGTTATGGTTCTTGCCAGATGTGAAGATGGAACTATCCGTACATTTATCTATATCATTGTCTTGTGTACAAAATAAAAACAAAACAAAACCTGTTGTGGATCTCCTGTGTGTGGTTTGTCAGCAATTGAGGGAACAATAGCTAAAAGGAATGTAGGTACAAAGATGCCCATTACACTTCATCATAAAAGTACTACTGGAATGGAGTCATCATAGGTTGATGATACATAACAGGGTAGGAGTATCCAAGGGGGGATTTTTCTTTAAACTCTCCTCAGCAGGGAAATGACTGCACACGACTCACTTGAGGAAGGAGGAGAGGGGGGGGAAAAAAAGACATATATTTGCAAAGGAGCCTGTAATACAATCTCCACGGTTATGGAGTCATTCTCAGCCTGAGTGCGTGCTGTGTAATTTTATCTGCAGTATCTCCTGAGGTGGCACATTTTGACGGCTGAAGCTGGGGACCTGTTAGGAGAGAGCGGTGCAATGAGCGAGGCCGGGGGAACCCGAAGGGAAAAGCGCCGGGTTACGCCGCGCGTTCTTAACGCGCTCGTGCTCGGCCGCCTTTAACCAAACACTTGCTTTTCTCTAATGTGCCACAGCTCATTGTGTTTGATAATCCCTTGAGACACCGCGAGCGCTAAACCATTACATTCTGCATGCCTCGACAAATGCAAATAAGTCAATATCGTCTGAGCATAGTTTTTATGATGGAAAACACTGGCCCTGGCTTGTGTGTGGAACAGACGGTGATTTATTACCGGGGCTAGCGCTGAAAAGAAACTAAATAACTCTGTGCTTGTCAACCTTCCTATAAAGTGGTAACCCTCAAGGTCCTTATTTTTTATGTTGTAGCCATTTCTGGTGATAAGAAGTCATCGCTGTATTTATTTCTAACAGTCTGCTGTGGCTTGAGTCACGAGCATACAGGGCGTCGCTTCATTTTGTGCCACAGGATGTCTTTTCCAGGATATGCCTGGTGCAGAATATTCACAAGAGAACATGCAGAGCTTTTATTAAAATACTCCTATAGATCCCAGGGAGTTATGACACAGAAAGACAGTAGCTACCAGACTGCAGGCTGTATACTGGCCCAATGTGTGCTTTAGATATAAGGTATGGTAATATTTATTTTCTAAGATGGTAGGAGGAGAAGGGAACATATCAGGATCCGTCTACATCTTTTTTTTTTTTACAACGAATTGGAGGGTCCCTCTCGTCTGACATTTTTTGTAACTTTCCAAAAAACAATCTGTCAATCATGCTCACTTTAGGTAAGAAAGGAGCCAGGGTTTGAATTTATCTCTCTTTACACAACTATGAATAAATGTCTTAATGTCTAGATTTCTGTTACATGCTGCCATGTTTAAAAATGATATTATTTTGGGCTTTTCAAGTTTTATTTGACAGAGACAGCTCAAGAGTGATGGGGAAGTGGGGATTGATAGAGGGAGATGACATGCAGCAAGGGGTCACAGGTTGGACTCGAACACTCGGTCGCTGCAGCATGGACTGAGCCTTCGTACATGGGGTGCGCGGTCTACCAAATGAGCTGACTGGCGCCCCACAAATTCTTTTCTAGTGTAAACGAGCTCTTAACTTCACAAAGGCGTGATTAAATGTGTGCTAAGGATAATCTGATTATCAGCCTGGCTGATTATCAGAGCTGGTATTCAACAGTTTTCACATTATCTGATTGCTGATAAAATAAATCAATTAAACGATGTACTACTTTGGCTCTGATGTAGCATGCATGTCTAAACCCATGATTACTAATAATTGGTAAGTGTATCGGCCCAAACATCCCTATTAAATTCTGCATTCTGCTATACCACCTCATGGTGTTTATGTTGGGCACTCACAGTACACTTCTTTGGTCCAACCACCCTTCAAGGTCTGATTACACTCGTACACGTACTCGTGCGATTTGAAATTAAGGCATTAAGACAATTACGTGCTTTTATTTTGGCGAAACAGTCTCTAGGACTTGTAGCAGGCGTGTTCTTCACTGGCACTGCAGCTGCCGATAAGTGGCACAGTGTAGAGAACAACAACGTCTCTCTCAGCATCTCTGGTATCAGCGTTAACACACCATCTGAACTGGCTGCGCCGCTTGGCAAGCTCGCTCCCCAATCAGATAACAACCGCTGTTGTTCCGTGCCATCGCCCCGTGATATCCGATGCCAACCTGCCATGAACTGGTTATGAAGTGAATCAGTGCTGCGTTACATTAGGGAAAACACCAGGGGCGCATTTAAAGTGAAAACGTCTGCCGTTTGGTTTGCAGCCTCTTTCTGGCTGGAGTTCGGCATTTAATCCCGACGGCGCAGCAGCAGCCTTTAAGATCTGATCGGGGTGAGTCAATGTGTTGGTGGTGAAAAACCAACAGAGCGGTGACCTGTATAAACACAACTGACTTCCAAACAGCTCTCATACTGAAGCACATAATAGAGTTTAGCATAATTACATCATATTTAACACTAGAACTGCCAAAAGGTCGTTTTCAATTGCATTTGCAACAGTTCATGGTTTTTCCTAAAATGGGTTTATTACACTGACAGTGTAAAGAATGGACAGCGTACGTGGGTTTTCTAAGAGCTATTCTAAGGCTCAAAATCTGTGGCGCTCGCTGCCACCATGCTGGCGATCCTGCTTCTTCCCCCTGCCAGCTAATCAAAAAAGACAAAGAGGTGGATCATCAGCGCACCTGAGGTGGGCTGAATGACGCCTGGGTGCTCAAACAAGCCATCTGTAGCAGAACCCACCTGTCAGTCAAAGCGGACATGCTGTTAATTATGCATGACTTTAAGCCTTAATATAATTTGAACAGCTGAGTAAAAAAAAAAAAATCACCCTCAGTACAGTTGTCATGAACGGGGAAATTAGCTAGAGAGACCAAAACTGTTTTTTGTACCAGGGTGTAAACAGTTCTGCTGTGAAGTTGGGACCTTTTAACATGGGGACTTATGGAAACTGACCCAGCCTCAAGTGGTTTTTTTGAGGAACTGCAGTTTTTTGGCACCTCTGCAATGGCTTCATAGGTTGCCGCTTGGTTATAAGTTGAAATGTTCGTTGTTATAACGAGATTTCTGCTGTAAAGTTGGACATTTTAACATAAGGGGCTTGCGGAGATTGACTCGTTCTGTATCCAGCCTTTAGTGGCCGTTTGAGGAACTGCAATTTTTGGCTGTATTGGTTTTTTACTTCACAGCAATAAAGATTGCTGCTTGATTAATTAATCATCTGGTGAATTATGGTGGGTATGGGAAAAAATAAATAAATGATTTATACCTCTAAGAGCCATAGGGGTCTTTTTAACCCCTCGTAGAAACCTCTGTATAATGCTGTGCTCAGAGAGGTCCCACAGGACTGTGTTCATGTGCTGTTGTAGTGCTTAGACCTGACGACAAGATGTTCGATAAAAACAAAGAAATAAAAACAACAGAGCTTTTTTTCACAGCAGCCATTTTGACACGCAGGTGTTTCCAATGACACTAATTAAGGTTTTGCTCCATTTCTCCAGCAGAGCCTTTGCAGTGAGCCAACATGGACCACAGCAAGCACCCCTGAATCTGTTCGACCTGAATGGAACGGAGCCGCAATTACCATCATTGGTACCACCTGTGTTTACCTCTACTATTTCATGTCAAAATGGCTGCTGTGAAAAAGGTCTATTCCTCGCCACGATTTACTGGCGTGGGCGTTTAATGGGAAATTGCCCCGAAGGAGCGGGAAGTGATGTGTTTATGTCCAATAGTAAGTCAGTGGCTGAGAGGACAAAGCAAATAATGTCAGCCACATAAAAAAATAAAAAAATAAATAAATAAAACCTCATTAGCACAGTAACTAATGACTATTTTCATTAATGATAAAACTCTCCATTATTTTTTCAATTAACTGTAATCAGGGAAACATCCACAAGCCGGCGTTCTCAAATGTCTTTTGTCCGACCGACACAAACATGTTCAATTCACACGGATATAAAATACAGGGTTGATGTTTTGGAGGGACAAGTGTCTATGAATTTATCTGAATCTAATTGTTAATTTACGGTTGTTAAAACTAACTATACTTTTCATCATCGAGCCCTGTCCACTAAAAAAAAACAGCACAGCAGCACAGTGCAGAGCGCCAAAGATGGCGACCAGCATAAGTAAGTTACAGACGACGACTACTTGGGAACACAGAATAGAAGAGAGTCAGTGCGGCAGATCTACCTCTTGGCGCTGGTGGAGAGCTTGGCGGCGGTCTTGCTAGAGATTTTGGCCTCTTTCTTCTTGGGCTGGGTTTGATCCCGCTGCTCGGGGCCCGGCTGCTCCGGGGGAGCCGCCTCCCTCTGCTCGGCATCCGAGCTTCCCCCACTGGTGTTGGGGCTGTCGTCCGGCCTCGGCTGCACTTCACTGGACATGCTGACACTAGACACAAGCACACACATACGTAGTGTTATGCATACATACTATAAACACAAAGACTTGCTCACTCTTAAAAGCACTCTTAGAGCTGTGATGATTAGTTATTTGTTGATATTGATATTAAATTCATTGCCAGCTTTTTTGATAATCGATTAATCATCTTAAGTCAAGAAAAATATCAAGTTTTTGTCATTTTTCATAGCAGCTGTTTTATAATCAGACTAATTTTGTTGAGTTTTGTCAGTGTCTCTCTACAGTGAAAGGTTTTCGTACGGCAGCTCGATGAGTTTGTCTCACTGATAATCGATTAATCATCTTGAGTGAAGAATCCAAATTCTCTTATTTCAGCCCCTAAAATTGGACTTGTTGCTGCTTTTTTTGTCTTCTGTGACTACAGATATTTCAGGTTTTAGACGAAACAAAATATCTGATGCAGGGAACAAATCAGCATTTTTTCACCATTTTCTCACATTTAATGGACCAAACAACTAATCAGAAATGAAAATTAGTTAGTTTTGATGATTTCTTTTTATTACAGGGTCAGCTGTTTATTCTCCTTATTAAGGAAATGATGAAATTATAAAATAATTGAAAACTGAGCACTACTCATGAGGACTCTATCATGAGGTTGAAAGACCGAGTCAAGAATGAAGTTGGATGCTCAGTTTGTGAATGGTTTAGTGTTTGAAATGTCCAGTTGACAATGATATAAAACAGAGAAAAGCAGGTGGTGGTGAATGTTTTCTGCTCAATACAAGACTTCAATAGATCGAGGGGCATCCTGGTAGCTGAACCACAATATCTCTGCTTCGACCTTTGTTTCATGTCATTTCCTATCGCAGTCTCTCTCTCTGCCCTCTCATTTCCTTTTATCTCTCCACAGTCTGCTCTCAGATAAAGACACCAAATAACTCCCCCGCAAAAAAAAAAACTTTAATCAATTGTCTTTTCATCAGTCAGCTGCTCATATTCTTGATCTAACGGTTCACTGTTTGGTCTAGGAAGCTCAAATGTTTGTGTCAAATGCTCACAAGTACATTAATACTTTCTTTATGAGATTGCCCAAAGCTACATTTAAGCGGAAGGAGGCTGTTGAATGTATTTAATCCTTGTAACGGGGTTGGAGTGACGCGAGGATAACTGCACTGTTCTGCAAGAATACAGACATACATTGTACAGGAACGCGAACAAAGGAGCTGTCTGGCCTTCGGAGAGACTGAGTTACATTGTTAAAGGGAAACACAAGAAACGCACTGATTGATGGAGTCCTTAGACTGAATTCTTACAAACTAACACGTTCAAATGAAGTGGGAACTATGCCAGTTTTTCACCTCTTTTTTTTTCCAAGGGTGACTGTGTGAATTAGAATATAATATCGAGCTTAAATAAAAGCTTAAACGTGATAATACTGCAGTGCGAGACAGCGACGTTTGTTCATTAACCTGATGAAGGTCGTGTTGTCTAGGGGAGTTTGTTCACTTTTATCTAAAAGTAGCACTAATTTTAAGACAAGGCCAATGTTACCTTGGTTATCAGGCCACTCTTATGAAAAAGAAAGCACGGGTTTTAAAAGGATTGAAGGTGCGATGCTGTCTTATGAATCGGTTTATCGATCTACAGAGTATTAACAGGCAACAATATTGATCATTCATGGAATTTAAATAAGCTAAAATGTCACATTTTCATCAGCTGCAGCTTCTCAAATGTGAACATCGTCTTCATTTTCACTATCTGCAGAGATTTTACACAACAAAAAAACATTATTTTGTTATT
>NC_040023.1:5674969-5677189 GCF_000972845.2 Larimichthys crocea | reverse complement strand
AATCGTTTAACAACCTCTGTTTCATTCGGTGTTACACCCACTGCACCAAAAAAAACAAAACAAAAAATAACTAGCACTTTAAATCCAATAAAAATTGTAAACTCTTCTTCTTAATAGGTAAGACAGCTTTTATTTTGAAAATACACTGTAAAAAATTTAAAAAGGAGCTTGTTTTTCTTATTTAAAAGCTTCAAAGTGATGTTTGTGTGCGTGAAAAGTCCATTTAACATGTATACCCACATGTATTAGGACTCTCTCTCTCTCTCTCTATGTCTGTCTGGGGTGTGAGTTCCTATAAGGCCTGCTCAATAACACACAGTTTTGGAAAAGCTTCACCTTAAGCTGATATGTTATGGTGGAGGTGTTTTGACACTTTTGCACCTGAAGGGGTAAACAACCACACACACACACGCGCACACACACAAAAACACTGCCCCAATCTCTTGTGGCAGGAGTTTGCAGTAGATTTACTGCTCTGTCTGCAGCTTTTCCCTTTCAGTGTGTTTGTCCTCAACCTGACAACTGGGGAAAACTCATCATTCCCCACATGATAATAACAGCTTACCCCGAGAGGATCCCATTCACAGGAGCTTGTACATGTTATAACTTTTTAAAACGATCCCCGTGTATCAATCCTAACCCATATAATCACCCACCCCCCCACCAGCAAAACGTGGTTAATGCATCCAGATAGTCTGCTGTTTGTCAGATGTGCAGAGTCGAGTCCAGTTGTCAAAGCTGCTGTCATGTTTATTGAACAATCTGTCCTTACTTACTGTCCAATTTTGATATTCATTTCAGCTCAACAGCGTGCAGCAAAAAAAAAAAAAGAAAATTAAATAAATAAAGCCTTGCACTCGTTCATGTGTATCATACATTTCATACCGGACCAGAGAATGTAAATAGATTCATTCACCTTGAGTTCACACACACAACACACACACATACACACACACACCATACATGGAGTGGCGATGGATGAATTGGATGTAGTGGTGCGCACGACTTGTACGTGTCTTTTATTACTAAAGGCTTGTAGACGTCAACTTGGCTGATTCGGAGGATGGCGGTGAAAGATCTGGAGGTCTGTATTTAACTTTTCACCCTGCGGTGCTTAATGTATCTCTGTAGGAACACACACACACACACAGTGACCTTTTTTTTTAGAGGAGAGATCAGCTCATAGGGCTGCAATTAACCATTGTTTTCTTTATGTGTGGCATCCCATTAAAGATGAACTTGACAGTTCTTCTCTGATTCATTTAATTCAAAGCTCGGGCATCTCGTGAGGATGCCTCCTGGACGTCTCCCTGGTGAGATGTCCCTCCGGGAGGCGGGCCTGGGGAAGACCCAGGACACGCTGGAGGGACTATGTCTCTCGGCTGGCCTGGGAACGCCTTGGTGTCCCCCTGGGAGAGCTAGAAGAAGTGGCTGGGGAGAGGGAAGTCTGGGCTTCCCTGCTGAAGCTGCTGCCCCCGCGACCCATACCGGAAAAGTGGTAGAAGACGAACGAACGCATGTAGCCTACAGTGCTTAACAAATGTATTAGATCATCACCCGATATAAAGTTTATGCCAAAAATTTAAAAATAGTGAAGCACATTATTATTTCTTGATTAAGATGTCATATTAGTATTAACAGAAGAATTCGCTTTAGTGGTTAAATGTTATGCTTGATTCATTTCTGACTGAAGCCCAGTGAGCTAGCTCAAATTTGGGTAAAAAAGTGAATTCAGTTTGAAACTTCTCATTCTTGTTCAAAATGGTAAAACATCGAGACCTCACTGAAAATAAAAGCACTTCACGTACATCATGATGCTTGATGGTCTCTGACAAGTGGTCTTATACATTTGTTAAGCACTGTATGTGTAGGATTAATTTCATAGATGCCCTTTGACCAATCACTAGTGGGCAGAGGTTGGATCTTACTGACTTTCCTTTAATGTCACTATGAGGTTGGCATTTTTATTTTTTGAGTGAAATAAAAAAAAATACATATTGGATTTATTTTGGTACAGATGTTTATCTTCCCCAGAGGATGATTGTAATAACTGTGTGATCCCTTAACTTTCCATCTATTGCCATCATCAGGTCATATTTTGTCAAATTTGACAAAATACGTGCAATTGAACAAACTCAGTTTCATGTGTACTTTGTGTTTGGGACAAATTAACGAATGTTGACATACAAACTCGCAAAACTAGTATTCAATGCAGAGAAA
>NC_040023.1:5669990-5674959 GCF_000972845.2 Larimichthys crocea | reverse complement strand
AATTACATGGGACTTTCTGTTGTTAGCTGGGCTGGAGCTAACTAACTGTTACTACCAGCAGTGATGAATACTTACTGTCCTGAAAAACTTTCTTATATCCATTTGCGCATCCATCCATTCATGTTCGTCTCCTAACGCTGTTCCATTCGGCTCTGTGTGCACAGTAGAAGTAGCTACTAAAGGCTGCAGGTACCGGGCCGCAAGCAAGGTCGCAGGGAAAACGTGGACTGGATTTTAAGTAATGTGGTTTTGCGTTCTGAACAAGTGGAATGGATTGATAACAACGCACCAGAAGGGCTCTCTGTACCGTACACTACGAAGTGATGGGAAACTGATTTATGATCACATTTAAGTCCTTAATGACAGGTTATATGATTATTTATTTAAAGTGATATGCTGGCCGCTATATATTAAATTTGTCAGGGTTTTTTGTAAAAAAAAAAAAAAAAATATTATATATATATATAAGACAACACCAAACTATTTAGGGAGGCTTAAGAATAATTTAGGGGCTTCAGCCCCCCTAAAACAGGCCTAACGACGCCACTGGTCAATAGAGAACTGGTAATGCACGCTCAGTAAATGCTCAGAGGTCACAAAGCAGCTTGTGCATTTTTATTTCTCATCACAGTGGTTCCCTGTTTTCCTGTGCAGCCTGTAAAACACTGTGTGTTATGAAGGTGAAATGGACATTTCATAGAAGATGAGCAAAAAACAGTAGAAATGATGCAGTCTTCAGTGTATTAAATGTGAGTAGTTTATTTGTACCAACTAAGAAATAAGTAACCCATCAAGTTATTTTGATTAGATGAGATTTTATGGTTATTATATGGTTAGTATAATATTGTTTATTGAATTTAAGTCAAAAGTAAATAAGTTTGGCTTATTTAGAAACCACTGCAAGGTTAAAAATCTTTATTTTAAGACTAGACTAGGGATGCAAATTATCGATTGATTCATTAATCATTAGATAATTGACCTTATCGATCGATTAACGATTAACTGATAAGCGGCTTTTTTCCTGAGAACATACATTTTCTCACGGTGTCTTTTTTTTTTATAACTTTTTTTATTGAAAAAGAAAATTAGGAAAATTCCAGTCACAGAATTACAATTTACATTTTTTTTATGTTAAACACATACATACCAGTATATGCATATGTACATACAATATACCAATATATATATATACATAATACATACATACTTACATACACATGAAACCTTCAATTATATAAAAAACAAAACAAAAGAACAATGAACAAAAACACTACCCTACCACCCCCCCACGGCTCGTCCTGACAAAAAATGATACTGGTTACCGATGCATTCCAGAGTACAACAACAGACACACTCAGTTGGGCAGTACCTCCAAGTTAAAGTGAAATATGAAATAAAGGGTTGCCATTTGTGAAAAAACTTGTCCGTACATCCTCTCAATGTATACTTAATTTTCTCCAGTTTTAGGAAAAACATGGTGTCTTTAAGCCTTTGTTTTTTTTAACAGATCAAATCAAGTTTTTATTTGTATAGCCCAAAAGTTAAAAAAAATAGAAAGTGACTGTAGCAATAAAAATATGAGATAGAACTACAAATGGCTGCAAACAGATGGATGAAAGTCACAGCATGTAGCAGCATGCAAACATACATTAGGAAGAACCTATAGCACACTAACTGTATGTTAAAATTAACATGAGATAGATCTGAATTTAAATGAATTTAAATATGTGCAGAGGAATTAAAAATACATCTATACAAAGCTATAATAAAAAGTAGAAAGTGACTGTAGACATAAAATGCTTTATAAAAATATGAGAGAGAACTACAAATGGCTGCAAACAGATTAGATTAGATTAGATACTTTATTCATCCCACCACGGCGAAATTTACTTGTTACAGCAGCAGAGGGAAGTGTAGCATACAGAATTAGAAAAAAAAAGTAGAAAAGGCAAAAAAACAGACAGAAATTAAACAGATAGAAATATCTATAACCTACACAATAAACACGAAAAACAATCAACTTTCAAAACAGACAAGTACTGACGATAAAAGTGGCGCGATATATGAAAAAAGTACATTTACAATCTGTACAGGGAGTGACACCCTCTGTCCTGTCCTACCAGGGGCACCACCAGGAATTTTCTGCCCCATGACAAAAAAAAATCATTAGGCCCCCCCTGTGCATAGCTGTTGTCACCACATCTCTAGGACTTAACTATCCCTTTATTTTTGAATTAAATGAATCAAGAGAAGAACTGTCGAGTTAATCTTTAATGGGATGCACCACATAAAGAAAACAATGGTTAATTGCAGCCCTAATGAGCTGATCTCTCCTCTAAAAAAAAAAAAGGTCACTGTGTGTGTGTGTGTGTGTGTCCCTACAGAGATACGTTAAGCACCGCAGGGTGAAAAGTTAAATACAGACCTCAGATCTTTCACCGCTCATCCTCCGAATCAGCCAAGTTGAACGTCTACAAGCCTTTAGTAATAAAAGACACGTACAAGGTCGTGCGCACCACTACATCCAATTCATCCATCGCCACTCCATATATGTGTGTGTGTGTGTGTGAACCTCAAGGTGAATGAATCTATTTACATTCTCTGGTCCGGTATGAAAAATGTATGATACACATGAACGAGTGCAAGGGCTTTTATTTATTTAATTTTCTTTTTTTTTTGCTGCACGCTGTTGAGCTGAAATGAATATCAAATTGGACAGTAAGTAAGGACAGATTGTTCAATAAACATGACAGCAGCTTTGACAAGCTGACTCGACTCCTGACATCTGACAAACAGCAGACTATCTGATGCAATTAACCACGTTTTGCTGGTGGGGGGGGTGGGTGATTATATGGGTTAGGATTGATACACGGGGCATCGTTTTTTAAAAAGGTTATAACATGTACACGCTCCTGTGAATGGGATCCTCTCGGGGGTAAGCTGTTATTATCATGTGGGAAATGATGAGTTTTCCCCAGTTGTCAGGTTGAGGACAAACACACTGAAAGGGAAAAGCTGCAGACAGAGCAGTAAATCTACTGCAACCTCCTGCCACAAGAGATTGGGGCAGATGTTTTTGTGTGTGTTTTTGTGTGTGTGTGTGTTGTTACCCCTTCAGGTGCAAAAGTGTCAAAACACCTCAACCATAACTATCAGCTTAAGGTGAAGCTTTTCCAAAACTGTGTGTTATTGAGCAGGCCTTATAGGAAATCACACCCCAGACAGACAGAGAGAGAGAGAGAGAGAGAGTCCTAATACATGTGGGTATAACATGTTAAATGGACTTTTCACGCACACAAACATCCACTTTGAAGCTTTTAAATATAAAAACAAGCTCCTTTTTAAATTTTTTACAGTGTATTTTCAAAATAAAAGCTCTTCTTACCTATTAAGAAGAAGAAGTTTACAATTTTATTGGATTTAAAGTGCTGTTTTATTTTTTGTTTTGTTTTTTTTTGGTGCAGTGGGTGTAACACCGAATGAAACAGAGGTTGTTAACGATTTTTTTTTCTTCCCAGTGACGCATTTACACACGGTTTAAAAAGGAGGTGAAGGTTACAAATTAGTCGTGTTTTCAGGGGAGGGGAACAGGGGAACAAGAGGGGGGGGCACGTACCGGGGCCCTCCCCGCTCGAACAGTCGCTACCCCGGGTATACTCTGGCATTACTGAGGGGGTTGGTTGGAAGGAACGGGGGGAGTTACCAGCCTCGGTGTGAGACATCTTTGATAAAACAAGAGCAGCACACTTTAGCCGTCATGTAGCTTCACTACCGCTGACCACTCCAGCACAAAAGACAGAATGGATGCCCCCCCACCCCCCTCCTCTCTCTCTCTCCTTCTTCTTCCCCAACCGCCGCTAACACCGCCCCCCCCTCCTCTCCCTCTTTAGAAGATAACGTAATAAAAATTCGTCGAGTTGCTCACCTTTTACAAAGCAGGCTGGGGACGCACGGCGGCAGGAGAGAAGAGGAGTTAATAATGTCCACGGTGTGTGTGTGTGTGTGTGTGTGTATATTCCGTTTTCCGTTTACCGCGGCTGCTCCGCTGCTTTCCGTCCGTTGCTTTTCACCGACTGCTGGAGAATGCGCGACTGTCACAAGGTAACGGTAACTACACGCGCCCGCTTCCGGCGCCGGCTATCAAAATAAAAGCACGATTCATTCTTTGTGTTCTCACTTGTTGTTGTTGTTGTTTGTTTTTTTGTTTTGTTTTTTTTTATAACTTAGTTTTTATTTGTATAGCCCAAAAGTCACAAAGTACATTTACAATCTGTACAAGGAGTGACGCCCTCTGTTCTGTCCTACCAGGGGCGCCACCAGGAATTTTGTGCCCCATGCGCAGCTGTCGTCACCACATCTCTAGGACCTAACTATCCCATCAAAAGCTTTACATAACTCTAATTCAACTTCAGCTTTATTTATTTATATAGCACCTTTCATGCAGAATTGTAGCCCGAAGTGCTACACAGAGCAGAGTAAAAACAAAAATAGACAACAACAGAGCAGTAAAAACATAAAACTGCAACAACAAATAAGAAACAAATAAGAAAAAAAGAACCTATAGGGTAAAAAGCGTAATTTAAGAACAGTTCAGAATCAGAATCAGAATCAGAATCAGAAGTACTTTATTAATCCCCATAGTGAAATTGTTTAAAGTTGCAGTAAAAGTAGATATGACCTGTACAGTAAAGACCTGTAATTAAAGGCGTACAACTGTTTTGCGTCTTGTAGTTCAATACTAGTACTAGCACAATATTTACTGCTGGTGATTTGTACAAGCATGCAAGTCTGCATACAGTATGCAGTGCAGTTCACTATTTGATGCAAGATTAAAAGCCACCATAAAAATGTGCTAAAGGCCATTTTTTATTGAACTTTTACTGCCCGTACACGTAAAAACAAAAATATAATTAATTTCATCATTATATTTGAAATATATATACTCAATGATGATAGTTTAATAATTTTA